>NW_014576734.1:258528-300550 GCF_000263155.2 Setaria italica
AGCCATAAGGCCGTCGTTCATCCGTCCATGAGCAGAAGGAGACGGCACGTGTCAGAGGAGACTGGTGTGTTATTGTCACTAGAATGGCTCCATTATAAGCGACCTCTAGTAGCTTTATTGTGTGTCATAATAGTGTCTATAGACTTGTTCTCAGGGGTGAGACAACCGGAGATGTTCTAGACAGCCGCGGAGTGCCTTCTTCGCACGATGATGCACTTGGTAGCTGCTAAGGCCTGCAGGACAACGTCCACGAATGAGAGGCTAACCTCGAAGTCCACCCGGAGCAAGGCAAAAATCCCCAAAATGACGAAAAAATTCCCAACGTGTTGAAGGGGGGGGGTAAAAGGTAACAATTACTTTTTTCCCCCCCCCCCCCCCGGTATGCCGGTTACTAATTGAACCGGGGACTAAAGGGACCTTTTATCCCGGGTGTCAATTGCAACCGGGACAAAAGCCCCCCCCTCCTCCCTCCCCCCCCACCCGATCCTAGTTGCAAAATGAAACCGGGATAACAGGGTACGTTCCGAGCAGGAATCAAAAAATACCCTTTTATCCCGGTTTCAATTTACAACCGGGACTAAAGGTTTTGTCCCAGTTGCAATTGGCACCCGGGACAAATGGACCTTTTCCTATTTTCGTCTCCCGCCTATTTTTTGGAAATAGATTTTATATATGTTTTCACTGGATTTCAGGAAAGAAAAAATAAGAACTTTACATATTTCAAACATGCAAAAATATATTAAATTAGCAAGTATATTTTCAATAAGTTTGAATGAGTCATTAATTCTATACTAGTTCTTTTAGCTTCTAAAATAATTATTTTACTGCATCACTATCATCAAATTAAATAATTTCAACACGTGAAAATTTCAATTGATGTATGTGGTTAACATTGTTCATATTGATCAAATAAATCTTCACCTCAACTAATTTAAACACACATGAAATCATAGATACATTAAATTAAAAATTGTATCAGGTAGACATGAAATCATAGAACTTTACAATGTAACTTTACATAAAGGTGAAGCAAATTTAGTGCATTATAATGTAACATTAAAAACTTTCTTCTTCACGAGAATTCTGTGATCATGATCGCGGCGTGAGTACGGAGCCTCTTCTTTGGATAGCATGATGCTTGGGTCAACTTCAACAGCGAATGGAGGCATGCCATCAAACTAATCATAATCATCTGATTGGTCTATTTTGTCCTCGACTCCCACGATTTTTCTTTTACCTAAAAGAACTACGTGGCACTTTGACTCGCATGGCTCTTCTGGATTCCTTCACATAGAAAACCTAATGCACATCATTAGCAAGTACGAATGGTTCATCACTGTATTCAATATTGTTCAGGTCCACTATTGTCATTCCATACTGTTTTTTTGTTACGCTAGTTAGCTTCATCCATTGGCAACGAAATAAAGGGATGTACAGCGGTCCGTATTCGAGTTCCCATATCTCCTCTATGAAACCATAATACGAGTCCTTGCTACTATTTCTGTCTATGGCATCTATGCGGACACCACTATTCTGATTCGTGCTTTTCTGATCTTGGGCTCTCATGTAAAATGTATAACCATTATCTCGTAGCCTTGGAATTTCACGATTGTGCTAGAAGGTCCCTTGGCTAACCAAGCGAGCTGTGGGTGAATCTTAGAGTTACCCATAAGTTGTTGATGCAACCAGGAGGGAAAAGTATCCATGTGATGATGTATAAGCTAGGCATCGGATTTCGTCAGGTTTTTGAAAAACTAGCATCTACCTGTGTTGCTCGATATATGGAGCCACAAAGGTTGACCGTTGCAGACCAGTGTAGTGTGCCTTGTCGAACAAATCAGTATCATTGCTCAAACTTGATTTCCTTCCAAGGGTGCCCATTCCCCGCAGCCTCCCCTCGTGGCGTGAAGTTGGAACCCCAATCGAATCAATTGATTCAATAAAATCAACACAAAACTCAATCACCTCGTCTGTTCCATATCCCTCGGACGGGCACGATTAAGAACATAGTTTTTTTAGGACTGACATGAACCTCTTGAAAGACCACATATTGTGCAGGTATACTGGTCCAAGAATAGTAATCTCTTTTACTAGGTGAACCAGGAGGTGCGTCATAATATTGAAGAAGTATGGTGGAAATACCAACTCAAAACTAACAAGATATTGCACCACATCGTTCGACAGTTTTCATAGCTTGGTTACATCGATTGCCTTCTACAAAATCGCATTGACAAACGTACATAGCTTTACGAGAGGCAATCGAACATTCTCTGGTAGAACACCCCTCAGTGCAACCGGAAGCAACTGGGTCATCAACATGTGGCAATCATGGGCCTTGAGATTTGTGAACTTCTTTTCTTTCATATTTATTATTCCCTTTATATTCGAGGAGTACCTAGATGGGACCTTCATACTATTCAAACATTCAAATATGCTATCCTTATCTTCCTTACTGAGAGTGTAACTGGCAAGACATAAGTAGCGTTATCCATTATCTCTCTTTTTTGGATGTAGATTATCTTGTTGCCCCATACATTTCAGGTCTTGTCGTGCTTCCAATGTATCTTTTGAGCTCCCATAAACACCCATGAAGCCTAGCACGTCACGCAAAGATTCTTCATCAGGTGCATCGCATCTATTGCGTTGCAGACCTTTAGGATTTACCAATAAGGTAGCTCCCAAAATATTGACTTCTTCTTCCACATGAGTCCATGTCCGTTATCATCGTTCGAAATAGGTTCGCTACCAAGATTCTTTCCAAAGACTACCCTTACATCCTTTATCATCTCAAAGACACGCTTTCCATTATGGTGTGCAGGTTTTTTATGATTGTCTAGCGCCCCTTTGAAATGCATCCCTCTCTTTCTTAGCGGGTGGCTAGCAGGGAGAAATCAACGATGACTCATATAGATGACCTTCTTACAGTACTTCAAATACATGTTGTATGTATCATCTAAACAGTGGGTGCAGGCCCGATATCCCTTGTTTGTCTGTCCTGAAAGGTTACTCAGTGCAGGCCAATCGTTGATGGTTACGAACAACAAGGCTCGTAGGTTAAGGATCTCTTGTTTATCCTCATCCCATACACATACACCTTCTTCCTTCCACAGTTGTAAAAGATCATCAACCAACGGTCTTAGGTACACGTCAATGTCGTTGTCGGGTTGTTTTGGACCTTGGATAAGCGCCAGCATCATGATGAACTTCCACTTCATGCACAGCCAAGGAGGAAGGTTGAACATACATAGGGTCATAGGCCAAGTACTATGCCTGCTACTGAACTCACCGAATGGATTGAATCCATCAGTACTTAAACCAAACCTTATGTTCCTTGCATCATTTTCAAAGTCCGGGAATGCTCTATCAATTGATCTCCACTGGACCCCATCAGCGGGGTGTCTCAGCATCTCATCTTGCTTACGTTCTTCTTTGTGCCATCGCATCAACTTAGCATTCGCCTTGTTCCTGAACAAGCGCTTCAAACATGGTATTATAGGGAAATACCACATCACCTTCGCGGGAACTCTCTTCTTGGAAGGCTGTCCCTCGACATCACTAGGATCATCTTGCCTGATCTTATACCGTAGCGCTCCGCACATGGGACAAGCATCTAATTTCTCATATTCAACACCACGATAGAGGATACCGTCATTAGGGCATGCGTGTATCTTCTGAACCTCCAATCCTAGAGGGCAAACAATTTGTTTAGCTTCATATGTTGTGGACGGCAATTCATTATTCTCGGGAAGAATTTACTTGACAATTTTCAACATCCCCTATAATGCCTTATCGGACACACCAATTTTGGCCTTCCATTGCATAAATTCTAGTGTGGTGCCCAGCTTTTTATGGTCCCGCTAGCAATCTGGGTACAATAATTTTTTATGATCATCTATCATGCGCTGCAACTTTGCTGCTTCCTTCTTAGTTTCGCAATCTCTGTGTGCATCTCGTAGCACCTGACCAAGGACATCAGTAGGGCCGTCTTCTGCAAACTCATCTTCATCAGGCTCACCCATTGTAGTATCTGCAAAAGCTTGGCCTGCAGCCCAATCCGGAATGTTATCATCATCATCCTTGTCGTCTTCCATTACAACCCCTCTTTCATCATGCTTGGTCCAAACCAAATAGTTAGGCATGAAACCGTATCTAAACAAGTGGATGTGAATAGTCCCGCAGGAAGCCTGTGCATAGTCCTTCTTGTTACTGCATTGGAAGCATGGACAACATATGAACACATTCTTGTTCGCTTTGGCCACTTTGAGAAAATCATGCAAGCCATTAACAAACTCCTTGCTGTCTGTCCGCGTTATACATCCATTGCCAGTCCATCTGCATCGTATTACGCATGAAAATGGATTACGCATGAAAATGGATTACGCATTTTTTCCTTTTTTTTATTTCTATTGTACACAGCTAATTTTAATATGATTTTTAGCATGCATGTCTCTAATATCTTGCCAACGTTATAAATATTAGGTTATATGGTAGTTTTTTTTACCAATTCAAACATATTGTTTTTTCATCCTTCAATAATTACAAATATTAGGTTCTCTTGTTGCGAATAAGTGTGTCATTTTCGTTTCGCATCAAAATTCATCTTTACTTGTCTATTGATCGTTATTTGATACGCTTTACGACTTATCTACATGCTATTAACGATTGAAAGCATGTCAAACTTTGTAGTGCAAATAATGCTGAAAGTTTAGATATAGATAGAAATACACATATTTAAATTTCAGATCCAAACAACATGATACACTACAACAAACCATCCACTGAGTACTATCTAGGAGGACTTTAAGCATCCTTGGACGGTGAAGATGAAGGTTTCGCTAACCCAGCCTCATCCTGTGGTTTATTTGTGCCTCCTTCAACGGTAGTACTAAGTGGACATGAAACACCTAGGACTGGCGGTGGAGGATAACGACCACCAAAAGGAGGTTCCTGACCCACTGCAACAGCATCTTCATGACACCTTTGCAAATAACGAAGCATTGCTTTCTCCCACGTGCTCATTTTCTTCGACTTATCATGAGGGCCAACTATGATTTTCCCCTTGCCGCGAGAGGAACGACGATCGCCCCCACCATCGCCACTACCTCCAGCAACAGAAGCCATCTCTATGTACAAAAATTCATACCTTAGCACTGCTTGCATACACACATCCTCTCCATTCTTCCTCATTCTAACCAACTCATTTTTCTCCCTCTCTAAAGCATAAAATAAAGCATAGCAACAATAAATGAAAGGAGGATGAAGTAGCTAACCTTCACAACACTTTGGATGAGTGAAATCCCCACGGAAATGAGGAAAAATTATTTGGGCAGCACCTCCCCTAGGCTTTCTTCGGCGCCATGGAGAGGAGGAGGAAGCTCTTTGTCTTGTGGAGTGGAGAAGCTTGGGCTGAAGGAGGAATAAGAGACCTCTGTCTTGCGATTTTATAGGGGAGGAGTTTAATTTCCAACCGGGACAAAAAACAAATCCCTTTTATCCCGATTGGGAGTTTACTCCCGGTTGGAAACACCAACCGGGACAAAAGGCTCCCCCTTTTGTCACGGTTAGAATTATCAACCAGGAGTAAACCTTCCAACCGGGATAAAAGGGGGGCACCATCGATGACTGGTAACTAGCCGTTACAACCGAGACTAGGGGGGCTTTAGTCCCGGTTGCAAATACTAACCGGGACTAAAACTCCGAGCCAACTTTAAACCGGGATAAAAGGGGACGCATGGAAAGTGAGTAGGGACTATAGCAGCTCCATTTGCATAATGTTGTATGTACCCAACAACTGTTGTGGAGAGTATTTCACTTGGTCATGTAATAAATAAGATGGAGAGTATTTCACTTGGTCATGTAATAAATAAGGTGTGTTTTTTATTCAACAACTCTAATTTCATCTCTGCTCATGCAATTTACATTCCCATAATTGATCAGATGAGTGTTTGCAACGTCGCATCTTAGTTGATGAATTTGTACTACCATAGCAAAAGGTACAATATTTTGAAATTGTACTGCTATAGTGTTGACACCATTTTTGGTCATACATCAAAAATGGTGTCAAAAGGAAGCAGAGATGCTAAAGCATAGTGGAGAGACAACGGTCCGATGAGGTTGTAGAGGGCTCAGCCGATGAAGTTATAAGAGATCGGCCGATGATGGCGAAAGCTGTGCCGATAGAGGAAGACAGAAGCCTAGCCGATGGGATCACAAGGGTGCAGCCGATGGAAGATTATGGAGGCGTAGCCGATGGAGTCAGCTGATGCGAGTAGGAGGGTTCTAGCCGATTGGAAATGTTGGAGGTTCGGCCAACGGGGAGCAAGTTTTGGCCGGTAAAGGCCAAGTTCGTTTCCGACTCCTGCGCAAGTCGTTTTTATTTTATTTTTAGAAAGTTTGTTTCGTTAGAGATAGACCTTATAATTTGTCGTAACCGACTAGGATTAGAAATCTTGATGTATAGAGTATAAATAGGGGTCTTGTAAGGTCTGGAGACATACACATCATAATCAATACAAATCTACTATTTTCGCAATTTACTTTCATGTCGGCGACTTCGCCATCATTTTCTTTGCTTCACAAGTTCTTCCAAGATAGTTGGGCTACATCGCTTCGATCTCCGGCTAGACTGTAATTTCTGCGTTCGCGAATACTTCCTAGGCTTTAACTTCGAGCGCATTGTTGTCGTTTCGTCTAGATTTATTCACAAGTTATCGATATTTGTTAGATCTTCAAGTTTTATTCGTTAAATCTTGTTGTTTTAGTTTTTATCACAAGTTATTCAGCTTAGAACACGTTCCGATCGGCTCTTGCTTTATTTTCTCGTACCAATTTACCATCACATAGCCGATTAGATCTGTTTTGAGTGTTGTTCATGTAGTATTGTTCATGTTGTATTTTACGCTTCCTTTCATCTACTACGTCCACATCGGCTGATCTAGCCAATTATCTTTTACTTGTGTCGGCAGTCTTGCCGATATATCCTGTGAAGCAATTCGGAACGTCAGCCGATTTGCTCTTGTATTTGACACTTTACTTGTCCTCGTCAATCAACATGTCAGATGTCAGCTTGACTGGCATACCACGAATCAATAGGGCTACTACTCCCGGATGTTATCCTTGTCAATCAACATGTCAGATTGACTGGTATACCACGAATCGATAGGGCTACTACTCCCGAGTGTTAGGATACGGGAGTCGTCTCTCAATTTTTGCGTCAACACATAGCAAAAGGTACAGTATTTTGAAACGATCCTTCCGTAGATACAATTTTGTTTCTTATGTGCATTTATTTCGACCTACGGTTTCAATATAACCTTGAGCAAGTTAAAACTTTAACTGTGATTTCAAACATGGAAACTTACTTTCCAATGATGTTAAATTACTTTGAGCTCGATCTGAATCAACCGCTTAATCACCAACTTACCATAGCTTTCCTCTCGGGTACTGCTCTGTGCTCTAATACTGCAATAGTCCAAGTCTTATTCAACAGTGGTAACCTTAAATTCACAATGCATGGCTTCCTACATGTATTGAAGTCCATGCTATGTAAACCATGGTGCACAATGAGCCTGCGGTACCAAAGATAGCATACAAGTTCAAGGATCCATGATCCATTCCTGAGTATCATAGATCACAATTACAATCCGTGACTTTGTGCTCATGGCATGTTTGAACAAACACACCAAATACATCAAAACCAAAAGGAAACAGGAAATGAGATACAACAGTCATACGACATGGTAGTTGGAAACATATAGGAAACCATCATGCATCAAACTTCACTCGCAAAATAAGGAAAGGAAAGCTTGAAAATCCGACAATTTTTCATCACACAAGCGCTCCTTATGACAAGGTAGAGAAAGCAAGCTCAGGTTTCATCACACAAACGCTCCTTATGACAAGGAGAAAGCAAGCTCAATATCTTCTCCTGATATTGACAGGACTCCTTGATCTGCAAAATGGATCATGATAAATGTTAAACTGTAGCGACGACCAAATGGTACAAAACCAAACATATAAAGAAGAGCATTGGTGCCTACAAAGCATGTAGATTGCTACTACAAATGTTTCCGTATATTCTGTGAACTCACTGACATCTTTTGTTACTTTTTGACTGAAATGCCTAAGTTGGAAGGCAACTACATATACATGAAATTTCCCCTTGATGTAGCAAAGAATTAACAAATGACGAGTACAAGATCAAGACGAAGATGTATCTAATAAGCCCCAAAAATACTTTAGGGTGCAACCAAGGAATACTTTCGCTTCGCAAGTACTAGATCAATAAGAAAACGCCCCAAAAAATAAAGTCAAAATATACTGTACTTACAATTTAATCTACCTATGAATAAAATTATAAAAAAATGTTACTATGTCAAAAGAAGAAACTGGAATATTACGACATGCTATGCTACAAAAAAAAATGGACAAATGTTACTGTTCGCAGAAAAGTTATCATTTTTTCCTGTATAAGCACTTTATGAGTTTGAATGACAGTACAAGTGTACAAAACTTTGTGGGCTGCATCATCTCTTTCATTTGGAGCTTACGTAGCTTGATGCCCAGACCAAAAATTCAATGCAAATCAAGGGCCAAATTCAATTGATAATATCAACAAAGACATACCTCCTGCGAACATTTTTTCGCTTGACTGGACCACTACTAAATGCCCAGTCAACATTTATTATCTGTGTAACAAGCTCAGTTCTGTCCATTGCTTTTATTGCAGCCTGGGCTTCGTCAAAGCTCTCATATTCAATCAAAGCATATCCCTGCATATGATACACAGAAAACAGTTAAAAACTCATACATCTTCTTTCTTGTGTAAATTGGTGATATTAGCAAGGTCGTATACAGGGTTAAGAAAATTCTACTTTTTGACATAATGTTTCAAGTTTAAAGAGAGCATGAACAATTCAAAGTTTGCCAGAATTTAGGGAGTAAATGCATACAGGAATAAAAGAAATGAGTGTCTCACATTCATCGGAAGTACACAGAATAAATACTATACACAAGTAATCATAGATCTGTTTACATGAACAGTAATGCTGCCCATAATGTAAAAAGCTTAAGCAAACTGGTACCAGCATGTGACAACCAAGTTTACGAGAATAATTAGTTATCAGGGCAGTACAGGCAAATATGAAATGGCCACCTAAAACTTTATACATTTTGTTATCTTGAATACCATGATAGCAAAATTGAGAAATAACTTTCCTAAACTGAAAATGAAATATCAACATCCTGTTTTCAGGAAAAGTGGAAAACTCAACAAGTTGTAATCCCAGCTTGTGCCACAAGCAACAATATAGCAACCATACCAACAAACAAACAACATTTTAAAAATGTCTAAAAGGTTACTAAAAATGTCATAGTAGCAATTTTATCCAACACAAACCATTAAAGCCTAGTATCCTTAAGCAGCATCTTATTTTCTGCATGTCCAGGGATCTTTCATCTAAGGAGGGATCAGCACTGCAGGAGAATAGAATTGGTGAAATTGGTTATTGTATTGCTGAGCCTCGTGGGCAGATTATATAGGAGTACATTGCTTAGGGAGCAGGTAGTCTCCCTTAGAGATAAGGCAAGCTGGGATTACAAATGATCCTAATATACCATATCTCAAGATATCCCAATATACTAACATCCCCCCGCAGTCACAGCGGAAGCGGCGTAGACGGTGAGACTGGAGAAGCTGAAGGTTGTCAGCTGACGTAATGGTCGATGCATCGCAGATGCTGAGACTAGAGGTTGCTCAAGCAAGGCGGTAGCCCTTTTGTGCCGATGTCGAGGTAGCCGAGCGCGAGGACGAGTAGCCATGGTCAAGGATGCCGTGCGTAGGATAGCCATGGTCAACAAAGCAGTCGAGGTTGCGGAAGACGAGATAGCAGCAGATGAAGCTGCGGGCGCACGAGGAGGCACCATGAGGATGGTGGAGTATAAGTGAATTGCCCACCTCTCCCCATCAGCTTAAGCTTTTGGGTTGAACTGGTCGGTGCATGCAACTTAATATGTTATCAAGGTCAGAGGTCTCGAGTTCAAATCCAGGCGGGCGCGATTAAATAAAATAATTGCAGCCCACTCCAATTTCCACGTATGGCGGCCTAAGGGATCCTGCAACGTGAGGGGGAGTGTTGGAGTATAAGTGAATTTCCCACATCTCCCTATCATCTTAAGCTTTTGGACTGAACTGGTTGATGAATGCAACTCAATATGGTATCAGGACCAGAGGTCTCGAGTTTGAATCCTGGCAGGCGCGATTAAATAAATAATTGCAGCCCACTCCAATCTCCACGTATGCAGCCTGAGGGAGCCTGCACGTGGGGGGAGTGTTGGAGCATAAGTGAATTGCCCGCCTCTCCCCATCAGCTTAAGCTTTTCGATTGAACTGGCCGGTGCATGCAACTCAATAAGCACACATCTCAGGGATTACTAAACAGAATCTAGGCTTTAGTATTTAGCAGGTTCCAGACTGTCAATTTAGTTTTACTTTGTATATAGGCACCAAACCCCATGCTTCAAATAAACATAAAAAGGAAGGAAAAGTAAACTCATTCATTCTTACAACTGTCCAATATAGCTCTTTTTCAACTTGCTCAAGCAAGTATACAGTTAAGACCCTAACTAGACTTCCCAACTTAATGTCAAATTTCAATGATAAAAGGGAAATGTTTTGTAATCTTGAATCAATCATAATCTAGCATACAAAACATAAGTAATGGTATTTGCCTTGCACTTTAATTTGCAACAAAAGGATATCTTTTGATAGAGGAACTGTTTATAACACTTGTACAACCTTTAACATATTCAACAATTGCTTAGATTTCCATTTTGTTACTGATCAAAGAAAACATCGACTTGAATTGGATAAAGTTCCCACCAAAAGCAAATGTAACAAATGAACAAATACTTACTTTGACAAACCCAGTACGACGATCTAAATTCAAATGCAGGTTCTTGACCTGCCCAAATTCCCGGAAAGCATTATGGAGGTCATCCTCCTGTGCTTCTTCATGAACGCCAGTTACCAAAATAATCCACCCCTCAATAGCTGCAAACACAAAGAAAAGGGGGCAAGTACATGAGTTAAAGCAATAAGGTCAATTATCTGCGTAGCACTTCAATCGAAGATAAATAGCAGTGGAAGCAATGTACTTTGTTCTTGTCTAAACTTCCTTAAATTTGCAGTTGATTAAGATCAAAGTGAAATGCTATAGCTTAACTGCCCTTACAACATGGAAAAACAGTGGATTACATGTTTGAAAGCCAAAGAGAAAAAAAAAAAGATGCATACCAACTTCAGGATATAAACATTTTGACAGACATTATGAAAAGCTGGAAAAGAACAAATTTAAACTGGCAATAAATATTTGATCAACCAACAACTAAAACTTCATACAAGCACATGTAGTCGTATGCAAGGCTCTAAAAAAGTAATAATACTATCTCATAATAGCACATAGCTATGAAATAGTTTTATCAATCCTTGGTCACTAAGAGTACAACCAGCTAACAAGTCAGTACGTCCAATATGTAATCATAAGACAGAAGAGACTGACTAGTTTGGTCAATGCAGCTTGTAGCAAATCAGATCTCTAATATGTATCTCAAACCGAACAAGACATAAGTATAACAAACCACATAGGAAAGGTCACATATCAAAATGTTGTGCTCAGCAGAACTTCCATGATCATGTATCCCTGTTGTGAGAGCGCGCCTGTGCGCACATAGTCAATTTCAACTTTAGCATGCACTTATAAAATCCAACCACCCAAAGAGCTAAGGAAAACACAATCAATTTCAACTTTATCATGCACTTATAAAATCCAACCACCCAAAGAGCTAAGGAAAAAGCAATATTACTACCATAAAATTGTTAACTTCTAGCACATTCACCTCAATATTATGTTGACCCAAATGATCTCTTTCTCATTTACCACACATAGATAGCAGTTTGGGGGATACATATAGAGATAAGGCAGGGGTAGGTAGCAGGGGTAATTTAGGAATAAGTAGCTACTACATAGATAGATAAGGTGCACATGCAGCACCAACTACACCCAACACACACATGACTTATGCTATCATATTATAAACGAACAATGCTACACCTGCTCATACAGAAAGCTCTACAAAAAGTGTACTTATATGCTGCTGATATGGACAGCAACAACCTTACAATTTGACTTTAAGTTGTTAATTCAAAGGTTCCACATGCATACAATGGGAGGTAATACATCAGAATGTACTCCCTCCCGTCCCAAATTGTAGGTCGTTTTGGTACTTTTAGGTTCATAGATTCTACTATTCATCTAGATATACACTAAGTCTAGATGCATAGCAAAAACTATGAATCTAGAAATGCCAAAACGGCCTACAATTTGGGATGGAGGGAGTAAGTCGCATTTCCTGAGAGCATTATTTGTCAGAAATAATGAATATATTTGAAAGAAAGAATGAGGGAAAAGGTAAATCATTTTTTTTCAAATGACACGTTTTGGAAACGATCAACAAACCAGCGTTTACATTAACAGTTGAATGAATACCAAACTGACATGAGTAAAGCAAGAACAGTCAATTTTGGCAAACTTAATTCTTTGAATGCAGAACGAAAAGGCTTTCTTATATGTTATTACTCCTTTCTGCCAGCCACTCATTTGGAGTTCCATCTCTAGCCAACTTGCTTAAGACTTAAAGATTTCATGTTGGTATAGTTGTTGCTCCAATTCTTTGAATGTAGAACCAATGAATAAAGTAATTCCAAATCCACATTAATTAGCCCAAGTTCAGAATGACAATACCTTCACCCAGAAAAAGTTTGCAACATGCCAATTCAGAAACCAATAGGAAGTGACCACTGTTTAGTAGCCAAGATCAAAGCTCCTTGCCGCTATCATGCTTCAATTGTTTTATACAAAGAGTTGGTAGCAAACCCTCGAATCTATTGACCACTGAGCAAGGCAAACTACAGCATCAGTTCTGAACCCTAATGTGTGAGGTCCCTTGATTTTTTACTGGCTACAAAGTAACAACCTTTCGTAGCTAATAGTCCAGCACAACCAGCAAGAAACATGTCAGCTTGGAAGCGGCGAATCACCCAAGAAAACCAAACCCTACAAACTGCGCAAGATCACAGCATCTGCTTCAGACGTAGCAAGATCCTAGGACTCCAATAGCCAGAGTCAAATCTGGCCAAGAAAAGAAGAACTACCACCACCAAAACACGTCAAGGTCTCAAGGAGCTACGCACTAAGGAGATGAATCTGGAGAGGGAAAGGGAGGGAAGCCCAAAGAATTTTACATCTGAGAGGTCCGGGGCCGTCGTCGGAGCCGAGGGAGTCGAAGTCGGCGCGGCCGGCTAGGGGGCGCGAGGAGGAAGGCTCCTCGCGGAATCCGCGGCCCTTGGTCTTGCGCGTGGCGGCGGCGGAGTCCCCACCGGCGGCGATGGTGGAGCGGAGGCGCGGGGCGGCCGGGGCCGGGTTGGCCTCGGGGGCATCGTCGTCCATGAGGTCGTCGTCATCGGAGTCGAAGTCGACCACCTCCACGTCCCCCGCGTTCGCCGCCGCCATGGCCGCCTGCGTGCCTGGCCGATGTGCTAGGGTGGTGTTCTGTTCGGGTTCTGCGGTGGCGGCTAACGAGAACAGAGGTTTCGCGTCTCCGCTCCTTGGTTGTTGAGGCGGGTTTGCGGGGGC
Source organism: Setaria italica (assembly GCF_000263155.2). NCBI lineage: Eukaryota > Viridiplantae > Streptophyta > Magnoliopsida > Poales > Poaceae > Setaria > Setaria italica. Next base: position 272,220 of record NW_014576734.1, read on the forward strand.
CACGTCAGTTGACACATTTCATTTTTTTTATTTCACAAAAAAATGAACCAGCATGAAAATAAAAATACATGTCCTATATCGGCTACTAGAACAACAAAAAGAAAGAACGGGAACTATATTTTTTATATATAAACTTAAGGACTCGATTGTATTAAGGTATTAAAAATGGGAACTAGAGAAAGACAAGGGAAAAAACTCCAAATAGCACGATAATACTATGAAAGTAGCAAACGATCGATTATAGATCCATTTAAATTAAAGTTTATGATCAATCCTAACTTATTTAACCAACAATACTAGTAATTTTTAAAAGCCTTATAATTATTTTAAATACATGTTGAAAAAATACTTCTCGTGTTCGTGGTAGAGGCATATTACTACTTTGATTTTTTTTCCTTACAAAACAAACAAATTTCTCGCCATCATACCTTCACCATAACAAGTGGGTCCACAGTGTTAAACCTCTAGTCTAGTGAGGAGGTTTAGGGTGGGTTTGATTTGAGGGTTGTAGCGAGTTGAGTTGGGTCGGACCTAATTTGCATGGTGTTTGGTTTAAAATATGTTGGGTTGAGTTCATCCCCAATAGTATTCCCCGTAGATGCGGGTTGGAATAGTCCGCCCAAAATGAGCAGACCACGCCAACCCACATCACTCCCCCGTCACGCTGTCTTGCTCTGTCATTTGGGGGTGCAGGCGGAGGCCGGCGCAAGGGAGGGAGAAGCAGGGTGCGTGGGCAGCGGCTGGCGCAGGGGAGGGAGAAGCAAGGTGGTGGCCGCCGGCCGGTGCAGGAGAGAGGGAGGGAGGGGTGGCGGCGGAGGCCGGCGCTGGGAAGAGGGAGGGAAGGGTGGTGGGCGGCGCTGGGAAGAGTGAGGGAGGGGCGGCAGGCGGCGCCGGTGCTGGGGAGAGGGAGGGAGGGGCGACAGCGGGCGGCGCCGGAGCAGGCCAGCGGGCAGCAGCCGGTGAGAGGAGATGGAGGGGCGGCGCTCAGGTGGAGCTTGAGCTCCTCCAGGGTGACCTTGTAAGGAAGAAGATAAGGTGCACAAGGGAAAAAAAAAGAGGAGGATGACAGGGGGATCCCACAATGACATATGGGGTCCACGTACAACTATTCCTAACGATGTTAAAATGATATCCATTCTAAGAAGCAGGGCGCGGGGGCGGCGAGCGGCGTAGGGGAGGGAGAAGCAAGGCGGCGGCCGGTGGTCGACGCAGGCGAGAGGGAGGAGGGGTGGCGGCGGTGGCCGACGCTGGGGAGAGGGAGGGAGGGGTGGCGGACGCTGGGGAGAGGGAGGGAGGGGTGGCGGTTGGCGCAGGAGCAGGGCGATGGGCGGCAGCTGGCACAGAGGAGATGGTGGGGCGGCGCTCGAGGTAGAGCTTGAGCTCCTCCAAGGTGACCTCGTAAGGAAAAAGATAAGGTGCATAGGGGAAAATTAAAAAAGATGAGGAGGATGACAGGTGGGTCCCATGATGGCATATGGAGTCCATGTATAGCTGTTTCTAACGGTGTTAAAATGATATCCATTCTACCCATCTCAACCCTTCCAACCAAACAAAAAATTGGGTCGAACCCTTCAACCAAACATGAAATGGGTCAGACCCAACTTCGAAAACTGGAACGGAGCCAATCCATTCCACTTGGTCCCAAAACCAAACACATGCTTAGCTTTCAGAGGAAGTTGTAGTTTCCTGCAGCAGAATATCAAGATGATTGCAAAGTTATTAATTTACTTAAAAAGTATATATCTAACTCATGAAATGTTCACAAAACTCAGTAATCAAAAATTAATTTTGTAAATCTTTCTAGTGTCAACAAAAATATCAAACTCATCAAAACTTTTGAAGTTGAGAAACACTTCGGGTACTTTATGACTTTTGTTTGGTCATACTACAAAGGGTACCTTGATCTTACTTGAGCTTAGAGATTAAGTGCGGTGCACACTTGTAAAATCCACTGCATAGTCTTAGGTATAGGGTTTAGGCTTCCACGTATCGACTTTTCGGTTGTGGAGCTTTGGTGGCCCCTTCCCCTCTCGATGATGGCAAGGATGTACAGTGGTTTTGGTTTTTTTAATGGCAAGATCGTCGAGGTGGTGATGATGATTTCGCTCGAAAATAGGGACCGTTGGGTCATTCCACACCTCGACAGGACTTTCTCCGATAACAACGACAACTTAGGGGTGTTTGAAAAATCATGCTAAATTTTAGCACCTATCACATCGGATGTTTGATACTAATTAGAAGTATTAAACATAGTCTAATTACAAAACTAATTGCACAATGGAGTCTAATTCGCAAGACGAATCTATTAAGCCTAATTAGTCCATGATTTGATAATGTGGTGCTACAGTAACCATTTACTAATTGTCGGGGGAAAATATTAACGACCCTTCGAAGCCCATGGAAACAACAAAGACGCAAAAGCCCAGGCCTGCCTAAGGGAACAACGACTGCCGTCGGCCCAACATGGGAGGCGAGAGCCACGTTCCGCCTCGCCCGACCTCATGCCCCGAGTCGGGCGCCCCCAACCTCCGAAGGAACGAGCTCCGCCTCGCCTGACCGCGGGCCTGGGGTCGGGAGCGTCCGACCCCCCGCCAAAGGTCTCTGCCTCACCCGACTCCAGGCGTAAGGGGTCGGGCTACCTCGGGCTCTCCAGACCAAAATCCGCATCGGGCGCAGATCCCGTGGACCCCCTGTCGATCTCGCCATAAATGCGCCGCAAAGCTGTCAGAGAGAAGGATATCCGCGCCCCCACGCAACCCGCCGCAAGTACCCATGCGCGGCCGCGCAGTACTTGCTACAGTAGCTGCGATCCCCTCCGATTGGCCACAGGGCACTCATGGCCTGCACCGCCCAGAGCAGGAGGAAGCCTCGCCCGCTCTCGTGCCCCGCGCGCCCGGCGGCAGAGATGCGACGTCCGCTCTCCGCGGGCCGTCAGCAGGATGGCGGGGTCCGCCGCCTCCCAACGGACACGGGGTTCACGACGAAACGCCATCATCACGCCCGGCGGCTACAGCCACCGAGGAGGCCATCGACAGGACGCAACGACGGCCGTCCCCCTCCGGCATACGCGCCGGCAGAAGTCGAAGGCCGGCGAGGACGCCGGGAGCCTGGGAACTCGGTTCCTCCCTTCGTGTTGTTTTTTTACCTAGCTATGTTTATCTCTTTACTGCTCCCCACACTCGATCTCGCCTGTAACCCCGGTGGTCTCCTTACGCTATAAAAGAAGGATCGGGCTCTCGCACTCCTGTAACCCCTACTACAGAACCCCGCGTGGGCAACACGAACAACTCCCGACACTGGACGTAGGGCGTTCCTTTGCCCGAACCAGTCTAAACCCTGTGTCTCCCACGCCACCATCTCAAGCCTTACACGCATAAAAGAAATTTACTAGTCTAAGTCTTGATCGGATAATCTTGACAACGACACTAATGATGGATTAATTAGCCTTAATAGATTCGTCTCACGAATTAGACTCCATCTGTGCAATTAGTTTTGTAATTAGCTCATGTTTAGTCCTTCTAATTAGCATCCGAATATCCGATATGACCCTGCTAAAGTTTAGCACCTCATATCCAAACACCCCCTCAGTGAGGTGAGGTCTAGCAAATTTGAGGTTTTTTACAAGCTTCAGTTTTTGCTGACCATTTCATAGGAGTCTAGCGGTGTTCAACACGAAGGGATGTAACAATTTCTTCAATATCTTCTTTCAACTCTACGGCAAGAACCATTATCTTTCATCCTAGAAATTTCTAGGTTTGGTCGGATCCCTAGCCGATACTCTTTTAGCAGTTGCAAAATCTTGCCGCGGTGGCAACTAGTTGCAAAATTAAGCATGAAATCTACATCAACTACTGTTTTTCAATGTCAAGCAAGCAGCATGTTTTCAAAGAAAGAAAGATAGCCTCAAATAAGGACATATCTGTAGTTTTTTCCTATAGATCTTTTCATGTCAAAGTATTTTGTATTTTTGTTTGTCTTCTTATTCTCTTAAAAGAAAGATGTGTAAGGGGGGCATTAAAATATCTGGATATGAGGTACACCTATTTGAAGAACAATATGAACCTAAAACTTTTTCAAATTAAGTTGGTCTTGGCTTTTGAAAGGCCTTTCGAGTGTTTGTAGTTGCCGCTTGATTTCTATCTCGTGATATAGTTGTCGTCTGATTTCCATTGAGTAAATTACACCCACAATACACCAACTTATCAATTGGGTGTAAATAGGTCCAATAACTTGATATGTGGTGCATATTAGTCCAACAACTTATAAAATGTTTAGTTTTTAACTTAGCAAATTGGTGTATTCACAATCCAAACATTACACAACAATAACGTATTAAGCAAAGTAACACAACAATAACGTATTAAGCAAAGTAGATGAACCTGTGAATTTTATTCACATCAATAATTCTTAATTTTCATCAATAAAAGTTGTTAATTGTGATTAGGCTTTTGGTTCTCAATTGTGTATATAACATATTTTTTAGTAATTAGAATTCTGTCAAATTCTAAAATTACGACATTGGCATTATCGAAAGACTGAAATCCATGAGAGAAACCGTAGGACCTTAAGTTCATTCTGCTCATGTATGAAAAAACTATCTTTTAGCTTATTTTCCCTTTCTAAAAAAAGTAAGAGAGGCTTTAAAAAATAATTATGCCAAGCTCTTAAAAGGTATTGTTAGTACATATCAACATATTGTTTTTTTAGCTGCACAATGCATATATATAATCAAACATGTAGAAAACAATGAACCCGAACTTATCGATATTGAATATGAAATCAAATATTTTTAATCAAAGTTAAATCACGATACAAGGAATGATTAACATGAAGACATAACATTAATTCTCTAAACGTCAGTGGCAAAATAATACTCAATAATTTGTTCTGGCGTGAATATAACCTTGATTGCCACCTAGCGTTAGTAAATATGTAATCGTTGTAACTTTTGGGTTCCGTATGCACAAATTACTATTGCACTAAATTGAACATTTTACTTAGTTGTTGAATCCTGTACTAAATTTAAAATTTCACAGGTTGTTAGACCAAACTGAACCTAACTATAAAGTTGTTGTACGGGTGTAATTACTCTTTCCGTTTAGCTGCTCTAACCGTCAACTGTGAAGGAGGATTATCCAGCCTGTGCACGTAGGCTGGTCTAAGCTGCAGTTGGTATCGGACATCGATGCATCACCAGCTAATAATGCTAATACAAGACATGAGAAATTCAGGAGTAAATCTGGATGAAGCAATATAGCATGCTTGCTAAGAATCTAAGATCACGATCAATTGTGAACTGTTTACACACACGAACGGGCAACGAATGACAAGTTAGCAGTATCGGTGTGTTTCCAGATCGGGCAGGCAGATGCAAACCAGCAGCAAAAGGAAGAATCTGGGCCTAAGCACATATAGTTGAATAACACTGAAAGGTTTGACAAACATGTGTCTATTTCTCTCTTGATTGTTCTACCTCCCGCCAATCCTATGTTTGCATAGCTTTCATCTGAGCTTGGACATTCTCTCGTCGAAGTAGAGCTGCTTGGAGCCCTGGACCTCGCAAGCACCTGCACTACACGACTGGTATGAACCTGAAGAGTAAGTCAACTAGACTAATCTTGTTAGACGAGTTTGATAACAATCAAATATATGAATGCCAGCAAGTTCGGTTGACCAATAAAGTGCAAATCTAGAAGCTGCACTGTGGTATCTAGTTGGATACTGTTCCGTGTTCACAAACAGCCAGACAGAAACTATCTGAGTCAGGGTCAGTCAATCTGTACTCTACCATCGTCCTAGCCACTGCAACCGACAAACAATGCAATAATTAAAAGGTCTGTCAACTTGTCAATTTATCTAGATTCAAATAGATATTATTTGCAGAATTAAACACTGAAGAAGGCTATCAGATACGAGATGTGCAGCAAGAGGGTTACCAGAATAAACATGAGTTCACTTGTGTGATGCATCCTCCTCGAGGAACTTCCAGGATGGCTTCGCCACTTTTGATGGAGGAGACCCCACAGATAGCAATAGACTTTCGAGTCTTCTGATTTTGTTTGCTACTTTCTCCAGTTTCATTATGGAGTAATCAACAGAATCAGGAGGTGCCTCGACTGAAATATCTCCAGATGAAGTTTTCTGTCGTTTGAGGCTGATGGGACTTGATTTACCATCCGAAAGGGCTTCTGGAGATTCACCTTGCTTGGCAATAGGACTATTTGTTTCACTTTTTATGCAGCAATGGCCATTTTGGTTGGGTGGAAGTTCCCCTTTTGAATCAGTAACCTCCTGAGGCATATTGGAAGCTCCATTCAAACATTCTGGAGATTCCTCTTTACCATGTCCTTGGTTGTTGATGAAAACTTCGTCACTGACGTTTGCCGAAAGTTTTGTGCCAGAGCCCATGGCTTCTGCAGGCAAATCAGATGGCCTATCCAAGCATTTTTGTACCTCTTCACAATCACAAGATTGCTCAATGTCCTCATCTGAGCTGCTACTTCCTGAATCTGCATTAAGATTGTGAATAAATATTATGGTGATTGCAATCAAAGGTACCAGAAGAACAATCAGGGGTACAAGCAGCTGTTTATCTACGAAAGTATAGTTCCCTCTCCAGACAAGAGCAAGACAGCGCATATCAACAGCCATTACTATACAGCCAATGAGAAATTTTAGCATGGTTAGTTGAAATATCATAGCCCTACACTAAAAGGACCATAACATTAAATGTTCCATGAATTGTATTTGAAGTATCTGTGTCGAACAGCCACATAGAATATTAAAATACAGCTTGCTTATTGAAGGGCTTTAACTAGTATGAATCTTCATATAATGGTAGTGCAATCTCTTATCTGACATAAAGGAAATACCATGCCTATCTATTTATTCAGTAATTGTTTACTTTCAAAAGCATGGCAAACAGAAATAAGATGTGCCGGTGGCAGCACCAGTGCTGGAGAGGGAGTTTTGAACGATGGCACTATAGTTACAAAATTTGCACACCAAATGATTTATCCACAGAAAGCAGTTGAAATTGGTACACTTCCAGTCCCTATTACTTTCCTGTTCATGTCGTAGCTATAATAACTCAAAATAATTAATACTAGAAACTAGACAAAAGAAAGGATCTGTTTGCCATTCTTTTCTTTTTGCACTGGGTAGGTCAATACAGTTCTTGCAGATTTTTCAAAGGTGATACAAACCCCTTTATTCAAGAGAAGCATTGTTGGGTTGCAATTGCACTTCCCCTACATAGTACCCATATATAAAGATCCATTCAACAATATATGAAGGGAAGTTCATCTCTAGGGCACTAAAAGCATGTGCCTGTCTCCAGGTCACTTTACGTTCAATTTTGGCTATCAGTACACTGATTTTGTCTCCAGGACACTGGGGGGTGGGGTGGGGGGGATCAGCTTCAAATCTCATTATTGTTTTCTCCATGCACAGGTTATAATCCATCCTGATTTTTTTGCAAAATGATGCAATGTTCTATTTCCCATGAGCATGATTTTTGTTTACAAACTCCATGATGGTCTTTAACCTTCCTCTGGTGTCCTGAAGATAAAACCATAAATCCGCAGTGTCCTACAGCCAAACTCGAACATAACGGTATCCAAGGGACAAAGCCACATTCCTGTAGTGTCCTATAGACAAAAATTACCCATACATGAATGATACTGCAGCAGTATGTTGCGTGAAGATGTCGAAACTGAATAGAGTAGCAGGCTCGTTATAGAAATGTACCCAAAGACATACTAGAGTACAAGAAATCGGAAGATTATTAGTACCTGTGCTCTGTATAATCAACTGGGCGGTATACCAGGACTTTCCATTTCCCTGAACAAATAAATAAATGGTAATTAATACAATCTTTTTTAAAACTAATTAGTTAGTCAATCTATGAAACCATTAAGGAGTGTACTTTTTTTGTTTGTCTTAGGGAACTTGCTAATTGGGTAACTGTGTCTGCAACAAAAATCATATTGGAGCTTTGTTAGGTCGATGATCGAGTAGGACCACTTTTGGACTGACAACACTATTATAGATGATAATCAAATAATTAACTGATAGCAATCTATCCAAGCAAGAAAAAGAATATTTATTTGCTCAAACTAATTAACTTGCAACTTATGTACACAGAAACAAAATCATAATTACGACAAGGATCACGATCATAGGCAGGTAGGGTCATTTTAGATTGACATATGAATAGAATAGGATGGTAAATACAATATTGTGCACTCAGAGACTTCTAGCATTTTGCAACATTAATGACATGATTGTAGCAGCTTCATAGCTCCTATCGCAGATCAACATGATCCGGGAGGACCATAGAATTGCAAGACCCTTGCAACAAGGGATCAAAATCCAGACAAACTTTTTAATTATTGAGGAACTCACTTAGGTACTCCATCCACTCTCAAATACATGACACCCAAGAATGTGTAAAATCAAACTTTAATGTAAAAACCCAAACTTTTCTATATTAATTATGTTTATATGACAAAATTACAAAAAATATGATGTACTAAGAGCACTTCATTGTGTAATAATTACCTGTGAAAGAGGCACGCTCCAACTTTTTCCAAGGGACCAATCAAGGGCTGGTCTCAGATCCTTACAATAAGCATCATAGTATCCACCTTCACCAATTGGCTCTTCATGCAAAGCTATCTGAAGACAAAAGCCAAGTAGAAATAGCTCAATGTATCTTTTATTGAAATACATTAACTGTGAATCGAAATAATCACCAAATGATCATGCATATTCCTTGTAATAAGTAGTGATGCAATTAGAAGACAGATAAGTCCTTTATTCCAACAAGATACAGACAATATTTACTGTTAAGGGAAACCCTAGACTATACCCATTCGCTTTTACCCTTAACATTCACATCAACAAATCAAACTGCCTTATTCAGGAACCACCAAGTGGCACCTAGTCCCAAACGTTAGTGGAACACTGAGTTGCATTTTTCTGAGGAAGTGATTTCAAGTTTTATAAGCTTTCAAGAGATGCCTAAAACATGGATGAAGTATAGCATTAGCTGACTAAAAAGACAAAAGTTTTGCACTCTTTAAAGACTACACACATCTCTGAAATTATTTGTTAAGTACAATAATCATTACAACTTTAATAATCATTGTTTGCAAATTACTCATATTCCTACCATTCTCACATGGTTCCGTAAACATACCAAGAAAAAAAAAGAATACTGTGTGCATGCATAGCCAACATATGCAACAAACAAGAATAATATGATGCTGTAGAATATTGGCCAAAAAAGAGTGAAATTTGATAGTGCAGCATGTTTATGCTAATTGCTATCTTTCAGAAAAAATGGACGTAATTCGACTATGTGAAAGCGTAATTACCTTAACTTTGTCATCACCAAGTAACTCAACAATCTTCCCGGTCCAGTAACAATCAGTATACCACCATTCCACCAAGTCACCTACTTTCCATGGACTGCTGACAATTGCTACAACATTGGCCTTTGGGAGCTCTTTAGGTTTTTCATGCTCCAGGTACCACTGTGGAAAGGTAGGTCTTACCATGATCATCCTACTCTCACTTGATTTCCGCTTACGGCTACCTGGTGGAACTTTGTATAGCCGAGTCCATGTCTTCTCTATCAAAGGAAAAAGGAACACGTAAGCTGTGAAAACTACTGTACACAGTCTAACTGCTTTCTGATACACTGGAGCTACTTGGGCTTTGACTCTTTTTTGTTAGCTTGAAATACATCATGGCCCCTGTTATATGATAGACTAAGTCATGTGTGTGTTGGGTGTGCTATCTATCTATCAATGTGCCTGTGTGCACCTTATCTCCTTAGATGCTCTTTAGATGCTTTACTTAGCTTCTAAGCCACCTACCCATGGTTGGCCTATATGTACCCCAAAACCCCTCTGTCGGAGTGTCAATGGAAAAGATCAATTTGGGCCGAATATTGGTATTAGCCTAATTCTTTCCCTACCACCCCTCCTCTCTCTCCTTTCTCCCGTGCTCCTCTGTTTATGCCCGTGCACCCGAGCGCCAACCCTAGCCCGCAGTGGGCCCACCAGGCGGCGGCGGCGGCGGCGAGCCTCTCCGGCCAGATCCAGCCGGCGGGGTCCTTTCTCCACCTGTCCCGCGCACGGATCAGGTGCCGGCAACTCGAATCCTCGAGCGGCGGCGCGCGAGGCGCGCAAGCGGCAGACGCGGGCGGTGGTGCGGAGTAGTGGCGGCTGCTGCTCAGGCTCGGCACGGCTCGGCTTGTGGACGGGTGGCGGCACGAGCAGGAGGCGCGTGCGGGTAGTGCGGCGGATGAGGGCAGCTCGTGGACGAGGACTTCTTGCCCGACCGGCTCTCCTTCACCTTCTCAATGGGTACGGGTGGCGCCGGCGTGCAAGGTGCAAGCGGCGCCGGCCCCGCGGACGATGCGGCTCTGGTGGTCAGCACACCAACGCTGGCCGGTGTGGTGCCGGCACTCCCGGCCAGCTCCAAGGGCTCCACCCAAAGTTCCTCCCACCGCTCAGCCACGAGCAGTGTGCGATGCCGCAGGGTGGCAGCCGAGGAGGAGGAGCAGTGTGAGGAGGCGGCGGCGGCGCGCCGTGTCGGGGATAGATCCCCAGTACCCGCAAGGAAGGAAGAAGACGGACTCCTACTATGATTCCTCTGTAATCGTACTAGGACTCATACCATGTAATCCTAATAGGACTCCTACCTTGTAACCGATTAGTAATCCCGCCCCCTGAGTATATAAAGGAGGGTAAGGGTCCCTAGATCGGTAGGCGAAGACCTCATATAACCACAACAGAGAACCAAATCCTCAACACCAAACAACACCCAAGCGCGGGGCGCAATATATAACACCCCAAACAGAACGTAGGGTATTACGCTACTCTGGCGGCCCGAACCTGTATAAATCCGTGTCTTGTGTCGTCGCTTTTGCCTTCGAGTTCCAGGTCTGGCGATCCCCCACCAACCAATCTACTATCTCAGGATACCCCTCAGTAGGTTGCCGGGTATAAAACACCGACATTTGGCGCATCAGGTAGAAGTGATCGTCGAGATCATCGGGCAAGCTTGAAGGACCTCATCATCAAGATCAATCTACTCGACAACAAGCAAGTCGCCCAGTCGGAGTTCCAAGCAAACAAATCTACATCAAGACAGAGTTGATGCGCTCCGCGTTCCAATCGAAGACCGAGTCGGTTTCCGCCGCAGGCTGCTGCATATGGCTCGTTGATCAAGTCACGCGCATATTGAGGCAAATAATCAAGTCGCCGACGACTGCTACGACTACTCATCTCGACAAGAAAACTAGTCGAGGACGGTCTACTTCGACTACTCGTCTCGACTAGAAAACTAGTCGAGGGCGGGTTCCACGTGATCACCAACTAGTCGGAATCGACTCTGACTAGTTGGCTTCATCAACAATCGACACAGCTTCGTCGACAATCGTCCACGAATCAAGCTTAGTCACTTTTTTAATTATTTTCTATAAATTTTCCGACTTGTTTCCGCGTGCAGGACAACACGTCGACTACTTATTTGTGTACGCCTCTCAACAGGAATTACCCTCCAAAGCTACACTTTGTTAATTATTCCTGGGGCATGTTGACCGACAGCAATGGGCTTGGTACACCGAATTACGGAGGCTATCGCCACGGGTTTTGGTGCACCGAGTTCCGTAAGCTCCGCCACAGGCTTGGTACACCGAATTAGGAGGCTCTGCCACAAAGTTTGGTGCACTGAGTGCTGGAGGCTCGCAACGGCTACCCCCTAAGGAGGCGCAAATCCTATGCACGGCAACACGCGCTCTTCTCGCCAAAAGGCAGAAAAGTCTCAACGACTACTTTAAGCGCAATCGCGCTCTCTTTTTGTCGCAATGCCGACTAATTATTTTAAATGTCTTCTCTTAGTGGTCGCCAATATCCTTGACAGAACACGCCTTAATTCGTGATAGCCTCGGATCTTCTGTCATGCCTAAACGCTAGAACGCGAGACAAAGATGTCCGTAGCAGCAGTGCCATTACGCGTACACGAGACAAAGATCTCACACGCAATAGCAATGGCTAAACAACGACTGAGAGCCTAAACATAATAGGCTAACTACTCGAGAGAAATATGACCAAAACAAGAGCATGACACACAACATTTATATTACATTCATCATTGAATAAATTTCAGTAGTTTCAATATTCCACAATATGCTACATAATGTATGCATAATTTTTTTTTTCCGATCAAGCTTTGACGACGACTCCACAAGACGCTTAGAGTACCTATAATGGCTCCACTAGCTCCCAAACTTGGGGGCTAAGAGCCAATTATTATTCGGAATATCTCCAGTAGCTCAGCTAACTTCCAAGCTCAGGGGCTAAAGCGCCAATTACTACTCGGAATACCTCCGGTAGCTCCGGTAGCTCTAAAACTCAGGATAAGCGCCAATACCTACTCGACGTGGCTCTTATGGCTCACCTGGCGCATAAGCTCGGTGACTAGACGTCGCAAAACTACTCGGATGATGACTTGTGTGAAGACTAAAGACCCTTGGATTTATTAATTAATCATTCCAAGACTTAAGACTGATAAGCTACACCCAACAATTAAATTTTTCAAGATGAAAGAAGAAGATTCAAGATTTTATTGACCCTCAGCCTGATTCTTCGATTCAACCTAAGGCTCGGGGACTACTCCATATGAAGTGCGACTTCCGTCGCCCTCTATATCACATTTCAAAGATGAAGATTACAAAATCAAGACGATCAAGGGCTTAGAGCACACCATAACCTCACGGCAGCTTTGAGTAACTTTGAAGATTCAGGCAGACAAACTACTCGAAAAGCACCAAAACTAATCGGCGAGGATCTGAAAAGTACTAGGCTACTGCATTCGACTATGAAAAGCTCGAGGGCTTGTCGGGGATAGATCCCCAGTACCCGTAAGGAAAAAAGAAGACGGACTCCTACTAGGATTCCTCTATAATCCTACTAAGACTCATACCATTTAATTCTACTAGGACTCCTACCTTATAAATGACTAGTAATCCCAACCCCTGAGTATATAAAGGAGGGCAGGGGTCCCTAGATCGGTGGGTGAAGATCTCATAGAACCACAACAAAGGTTCAAATCTTTAACACCAAACAACACCCAAACGCAGAGCGCAATATACAACACACCAAACAGGACATAGGGTATTACGCCACTCTGGCAGCCCGAACCTGTATAAATCTGTGTCTTGTGTCCTCGCTTTTACCTTTGAGTTTCAGGTCCGACGATCCCCCACCAACCAATCTACTAGGTCGGTATACCCCTCGGTAGGTTGCCGGGTATAAAATACCGACACGCCAGGAGGAGGAACGGCGCATTCGGCCAAGGAGGAGGCAGCAGCAGAGCGGCAGGGGGCACGGCATGCGGCTGCTGCACGGAAGGAGTAGGAGGAGCAGCAGGCGGAGGCCGCGAGGAGAGAGGGCTAGCGGCGCGCGGCGGCGTGACGCGACGCCTAGTTGCGGGAGGTGGCTGCGGCTCGCGCAGCACGCGCAGCGGCCATGGAGACCGCGGCGGCGCGGGCAGCCGAGGCAGCCTGCCTCGCCGCAGGAGGCACAGGCGGCAGCGGCCGCTACCTAGCGGCGCCTAGAGGCGAACCGGCTGCGTGACGAGGCGAAGGCGACGCGCGAGATGGCGCAGCGCGACCAGGAGGAGCTGAGACGCACGACGCAGGGCGGTCGTCCCGAGCCGGAGGTGGACCGATGGGTCCAGGACTCGTGTCGAGGCACGAAAGGCGGGCGTCCTCGGAGCAAGAGGAGCTCCGTCCACGAGTCCAGCCTTGACTCCAACTACGACTCCGATCTCGACTCCGAGCACCGAACCCCAAGGACGTGAAGACCATCATCCGGGAGTCCGTCGGCAGCACACAGTGGCCTATGTTGACGAAGGCCAACTACATGGAGTGGTCCTAGATGATGAAGGTGAAGCTCCAGGTGCCGGAGATGTGGGACGCGGTCCCGACCGAGATGCAGTTCTCGCTTTCCAAGAAGCGGACTACCAAGGAGGCCTAGGATGCCATTGCTGCAGCACGCATCGGTAGCGACCGCGCCTGCAAATCCACACTGCAGGCACTTTGCAAGGGGTGGGAGAACCTGACCTTCAAGCCAGGTGAGGACGTCAATGATTTTGCTCTCCGTCTCAACACTCTGTTGCAGAAGATGGTGCAGTACGACGACGACACCTACGACAAGGAGAGAGCTGTTGAGAAGCTCCTCCGTTGCGTTCCCGAGAAGTACAAGCAGATCGCTCGCTCGATCGAGTCTCTCTTGGACCTCTCAAGGATGTCAATCGAGGAGGCGATAAGTTGCCTCAAGGTCGTCGACAGCGACGAGCCATCGCCTCCCTCAAAGCCTGTCATCATTGGCGGGGAGCTCCATTTCACTCAGGAGCAGTGGGAGGCCCGCCAGGGTGATCAGAAGAAGGGAGCCTTCTCCCTCGACAGGCAGCCGCAGGCGCGGCAAGCCGCGCAGGACGCCCAAGGCGCGAGGAGGCGCCCAGGGTGGTGCCGGCGGCGCGCGAGGAGGCGCCCAGGGTGGTGCCGCCGGCGAGCGCAGGCCAGCACGAGACAACGCGTGCCGCAACTGTAGCAGGCTTGGCCATTGGGCCAAGGACTGTCGGCAACCTAGACACGGCCAGGTTCACGTCGCACTGGCAGAGGAGGAGCCGGCTCTGCTCCTGGCACACGCAGGCATCGAGCTACCTCCAGCGGCATCAGCCGTAGCGGCTCTCCTCCACCTTGATGAGCTCTCAGCATGCGCCTTCCTTAGCGACGGCTCCAGCAACGGCAAGTTTGATGGGTGGTGCCTCGACACCGGCACCACCCAACACATGACCGGTCGACGGAAGTTCTTCACCGAGCTTGACTCTAGCGTCCAAGGCACCGTCAAGTTTGGGGATGCCTCCGGCGTGGAGATCAAGGGCGTCGGCTCCATCATCTTCACCGCCGAGTCTGGAGAGCACAGGCTGCTCGCCGGAGTGTACTACATTCCCGCGTTGAGGAACTCTATCATCAGCTTGGGACAGCTGGATGAGAACGGTTCGCGCGTGGAGGTCAAGGACAGAGTCATGAGGATTTGTGATCGCCATTGTCACCTTCTTGCCAAGGTAATCCTCTGCCTCACTGCTCGTCAGGATGACGAGGCGTGGCAGTGGCACGAGCGCTTTGGGCACCTTCACTTCGAGGCCATGAAGCGGCTCAATGCCAAGGAGATGGTGCGAGGCCTGCCACGCCTTGACCAAGTGGAGCAGTTCTGCGACGTCTGTGTGTTGACAAAGCAGAGGCGGCTCCTCTTTCCCCAGCAGGCGAGCTTCCGAGCCAAGGAGCGGCTCG
The DNA here is from genome assembly GCF_000263155.2 of Setaria italica. Taxonomy (NCBI): domain Eukaryota; kingdom Viridiplantae; phylum Streptophyta; class Magnoliopsida; order Poales; family Poaceae; genus Setaria; species Setaria italica. The sequence goes on from NW_014576734.1 coordinate 287,593, forward strand.
AGCTCGTGCGCGGGGACTTGTGTGGCCCGGTAACACCGGCCACACCGGGAAGACGATGCTACTTCCTGCTGCTTGTCGACGACCTCTCCCGCTATATGTGGGTGGTGGTCCTCAGCAGCAAAGGAGAGGCTGTGGACGCCATCAGGCGCGCGCAGGCTGCTGTGGAGGCGGAGTGCGGCCGCAAGCTGCGCGTGCTGCGCACCGACAACGGCGGCGAATTCGCGGCGGTTGAATTCGCGTCGTACTGCGCTGGTGAGGGCATTCAGCGCCACTACTCCGCGCCGTACAGCCCGCAGCAGAACGGTATCGTCGAGCAGCGCAACCAGACGGTTGTGGGGATGGCTCGGGCCTTCCTCAAGCAGAGGGGGATGCCGGCTGCTTTCTGGGGAGAGGCGGTGGTGACGGCTGTCTACATCCTCAACCGCTCGCCCACCAAGGCGCTCGATGGCAGGGCGCCGTACGAGGCTTAGCATGGGCGTAAGCCGGCGGTGTCCCACCTGCGGGTCTTTGGCTACCTCGCGTTCGCCAAGGAGCTTGGCCACATCGGCAAGCTCGACGACAGGAGCACTCCGGGAGTGCCCATCGGCTACGCGGAGGGCTCGAAGGCCTACCGCATTCTCGACCCGGAGACACAATGTGTGCGCACGGCGCGCGACGTTGTGTTCAACGAAGGGCGAGGATGGGCGTGGGACAAGGCGGTGGACGATGGCTCGACTCCGACGTACGACGACTTCACTATCGAGTACGTCCACTTCAAGGGAGCTGGGGGAGTAGGCAGCTCTTCTTCGCCGAGCATGCCTACCCCAGTCTCGAACCTCCACCAACTCCGGCGCCAGCTACCCCGGTAGCGCCACACTCTCCAGCCACGACTCCGGCAGCGACGAGTCTCTCACCAACACCACCATAGCCGACGTCGCCACGTACTCCAGCAACGACAGCCACCCCTCCGAGCACATGTACTCCGGCACCAGCTCATGTCGGGCACAACCCGGTGGAGTTCGCTACTCCGCTCTCTCACGACGAGGAGCGCATCGACGCGTACCACGACGGCGAGCCGTTGCGGTACCGTACGATGGAGGACCTTCTCGGTGACTAGCCGGTACCGGGACTGGTGCCTCACGACCTGGAGGCGCAGTTGCACCTTGCGTGCGACGACGGCGAGCCTCGATCTTTGCATGGCACGCCGCAATGCAGTTGGAGATGGACGTGGTTGAGAAGAACCGCACCTGGAAGCTTGCTGACCTCCATCGTGTTCATCGCGCGATCACCCTTAAGTGGGTGTTCAAGCTGAAGAGGGATAAAGCTGGTGCCATCGTCAAGCACAAGGCTCGCTTGGTGGCACGCAGGTTCGTGCAGCAGGAGGAGATTGACTTCGACGATGCCTTCACCCCCGTGGCACGGATGGAGTCCGTGCGACTCCTTGCGCTGGCCGCCCAGGAAGGCTGGCGCGTTCATCACATGGACGTCAAGTCGACATTTCTTAACGGCGATTTGAAAGAGGAGGTCTACGTGCACCAGACGCCGGGTTTTGCAATCCCCGGCCAGGAAGGCAAGGTGCTGCGCTTGTGCAAGACCCTCTATGGCTTGTGGCAGGCACTGAGGGCGTGGAATGCCAAGTTGGATTCCACGCTCAAAGGGATGGGCTTCGAGGCGGCCATCTACCAGCGGGGCAATGGAGGAAATGCCCTACTGGTGGGTGTCTACGTCGACGACTTGGTGATCATCGGCACCAAGGATACGGAGGTGGCAGCGTTCAAGGAAGAGATGAAGGCCACCTTCCAGATGAGTGACCTGGGGCCTCTCTCCTTCTACCTGGGGATCGAGGTACACCAGGACAACTCCGGGATCACGCTTCGACAGACCGCCTACGCCAAGCGCGTCGTAGAGCTAGCTGGGCTCACCGACTGCAACCCAGCTCTCACTCCGATGGAGGAGAGGCTGAAGCTGAGCCGCGACAGCTCGACGGAGGAGGTAGACGCTACTCAGTACCGGCATCTTGTGGGAAGCCTTCGCTACCTCGCCCACACACGGCCGGACCTAGCATTCTCCGTCGGCTCCGTCGGCTACGTCAGTCGGTTCATGCAGCGACCGACGACGGAGCGCCAGCAGGCGGTGAAGAGGATCATCCGCTACGTTGCGGGGACTCTCGACCACGGTCTCTTCTACCCGAGGTGTCCCGGGGTGGCACACTTCGTCGGGTATAACGACAGCAACCACGCTGGCGACATCGACACCAGCAAGAGCACGAGCAGGATTCTCTTTTTCCTCAGCAAGTGCCTCGTTAGCTGGCAGTCGGTCAAACAGCAGGTGGTGGCCTTGTCCAGCTGTGAGGCTGAGTACATAGCGGCTTCCACCGCTTCAACTCAGGCGCTCTGGCTCGCTCGGCTGCTTAGTAATCTCCTCGGCAGAGACGCTGAAGCAGTGGAGCTCATGGTGGACAGCAAGTCCGCTCTGGCCTTGGCAAAGAACCCCATTTTCCATGAACGGAGCAAGCACATACGGGTGAGGTACACTTCATCCGAGGCTGCTTGGAGGAAGGGAGCATCAAGGCAAGCTACATCAACACCAAGGATCAGCTTGCGGACCTACTCACCAAGCCCCTTGGGAGGATCAAGTTCCTTGAGCTCTGCTCCAGGACCGGGATGGTCCAACTTTCCCAAAAGACGACACACAAGACTTAGGGGGAGAATTATGGATAAGTCTTTGTTTAGTCTTTGTGGGGCTGCAGTTTGTGGGGCTGCAGCACTTGGTTTGTACTATGGCTGCAGCCCCGCAAAGACTAAACAAAGACTTAACCATCAGCAGAAGGGGGTCGACTTCGATGATGCCTTCGCTCCTGTTGCACGGATGGAGTCCGTGCGTCTCCTCCTTGCGTTGGCCACCCAAGAGGGCTGGCGCGTCCACCACATGGACGTCATGTCGGCGTTCCTCAACAGCGACTTGAAGGAGGAGGTCTACATCCACCAGCCGCCGGGATTCGTCATCCCCAGCATGGAGGACAAGGTGTTGCACCTGCGCAAGGCCCTCTACGGCTTGCGGCAGGCACCGCGAGCTTGGAATGCCAAGCTAGATTCCACCTTGAAGACTGTGGACTTCGAGCAAAACCCGCACGAGGCGGTCGTCTACCGGCGGGGCAATGGAGGCAATGCCCTGCTGGTGGGCGTCTACGTCGACGATTTGGTGATCACGGGCACCAAGGACGAGGAGGTGGAGGCATTCAAGGAAGAGATGAAGGCCGCCTTCTAGATGAGCGACTTGGGGCCTCTCTCCTTCTACCTGGGGATCGAAGCGCACCAGGACGACTCCGCCATTACACTCCGACAGACCGCCTACGCCAAGCGCGTCGCTGAGCTGGGTGGCCTCACCGACTGCAACCCGACTCTCACTCCGATGGAGGAGAGGCTCAAGCTGAGCCGCGGCAGCACGGCTGAGGAGGTGGATGCTACACAGTATCGGCGCCTTGTGGAGAGCCTTCGCTACCTAACCACACGCGGCCAGACTTGACGTTCTCTGTCGGCTACGTCAGTCGGTTCATGCAGCGATTGACGACGGAGCACCAGCAGGCCATCAAGAGGATCGTCCGCTACGTCGCGGGGACTCTCGACTACGGCGTCCACTACCCGAGGTGTCCCGGGGCAGCACACTTCATCGGCTACAGTGACAGCGACCACGCCGACGACATCGACACCAGCAAGAGCACGAGCGGGATGCTCTTCTTCCTTGGCAAGTGCCTCGTCTGCTGGCAGTCGGTCAAGCAGCAGGTGGTGGCCCTATCCAGCTGTGAGGCTGAGTACATCACTGCTTCTTCCGCTTCGACTCTGGCTCGCTCAGCTGCTCAGTGATCTCCTTGGCAAGGACGTTGAAGCAGTGGAGCTCAGGGTGGACAGCAAGTCTGCTCTGCCTCTAGCGAAGAATCCCATCTTCCACGAGCGAAGCAAGCACATCAGAGTGAAGTACCACTGCATCCGAGGTAGCTTGGAGGAAGGGAGTGTCAGGGCAAACTACATCAACACCAAGGATCAACTCGCCGACCTTCTTACCAAGTCACTTGGAAGGATCAAGTTCCGAGAACATTGCTCTAGGATTGGGATGGTCCAGTTGCTGCTCAAGACACACAAGACTTAGGGGGAGATTGATAGACTAACTCATGTGTGTTGGGTGTGCTATCTATCTATCAATGTGCCTGTGTGCACCTTATCTACTTAGGCCCTGTTTGGCACGGCTCCACTCCTAAACTCCAGCAACTCCATCAAAAAATTCAGCCAAACACCCCAACTCCAAAACTCCATGGAGTTGCCAACTCCATGGAGCTGTAGTGCAAATGGAGGTGGAGTTTTGGAGCACCTCTTTTGCTGCTCCAGAAACCTCTCTTTCGAACCTTCTCGTGGAGTTGGTGGGTAATTACCCACCAATGCCACTGGTTACACAAAAAAACGTTTCATTCTATTCTCCCGAGCCCCACTCGCCGCCAGAGCCCTGCCCGCCGCCGTCGCCGCCGCCCGCCGCCGCCCGCCGCCGCGCCCGTCGCCGCGCCCATCGCCCGCCACCGCCCGTCGCCCGCCGCCGCCCGTCGCCGCCCGCCGCCGCGCCCGTCGCCCGTCGCCGCCCGCCGCCCGTTGTCGCCCGTCGCCACCCACCCCGCCGCCTGTCGTCGCCCGTCGCCGCCCGTCGTCGCCCGTCGCCACCCGCCGCCCCATCGCTACCCACCCCGCCGCCCGTGGAGGGTCTCCTTGTGTGCGGCACAGTGCAGTGGAAAAAGGGGAAGAAGAAGATGGGATAGAGAGGATGACAAGTGGGGACTTAATTGGGGGGGCAACAATGGAAATCCACACTGAAGAATCGAATTTTTTAGGAGCCGAGAGCACCCATTTAGCCAGACAACTCATTTTTGTTATGATGTTCTGGAGCGGAGATGGCTCCGTGTGAAGTTTTGGAGTGGAGCAGCTCCACCCGGAGTTGGAGCCATTCCAAACAGGGCCTTAGATGATCTTCAGATGCTTTGCTTAGCTTTTAAAGCCACTGGGTTGGTCTATATGTATCCCAAAACCCCTTTGTGGGAGTGTCAATGAAAAAAGATCAATTTGGGCCAACATTATAATACCAGACCTCATGATTTATAGGACATTCACATTGAAATAACTAATGGAAATTACCTAGTGTTTCTATGCACGCATCCCCAATTTGAAAATTTTGTTACAACTACAAGTTACACTACTTCAGTTTTTGAAAAATTTAATGGTAAACCACCCTTTCCCACGGAGTAATAAATAGAATAAGCTTTGTACCAAGCACAATTCACATTTAGTGCTTGTTTTGTTGTTTCTTAACCTGCAGATGACCTTGAAATTTTGTATACATGAACAACATCACACGCACTACATGTGCGGATGAATTGAACCTTGAAATTTTGTATGCATTAACAACGTCACATGCACTGCATGTAAGAAACTAAGAATTTAGGATTTCTCTGAAAGAAGGGCATCGTGTATTTTAAGAAACAGGAGTTGTGTAGTTGAACATAGAAAATGTCATCCAAGATAGTACCAAACTATTTTTTCTTCTTTTTTTCATTTTTTTGAGGTGATAAGGCAAATGCACGCACACACCACACCACTACCTCAAATGCACCATACACACAAATGCACACACACACAAGTGCATCCCCTAGCAAATGCCTGGAAATAGAGGCTGGGCAGTACTTGGCAATTGGCATAATCATAAGTCATAACCCCAGGAATTCACCAACCCAATGTGAGGTGGTTCTCAATAGCAACAAACACCTAGAATTGGATGCTGAGGCCAAGTAATGGTGCTTGTTATTTGCAATGCATATCCAGCAGTGTACAAATTACGAGCTAAACCACAACTCAGCTAAAACAAAAAAAAATAGGAAAAACTGTGCATTAAAGATCATGCTAAATCTTTTTATACAAAGCATGACAAAGAACACAAACAAAATGGATATCCCAGCTCAAGGTAGCATACCAAATGAAAATTTTGTAAGTCCTAATGACCTTACCATCATATACTGCTAGATCCTCAGAAAAAGTTAAACAGCAGGCCAAGGTAGAAAGAATTGCTTACTTTCATCTGGAAAGTCGAGATACTCCAAAAGACACTCCAGATGACCTTGCCTTATACACATAAGGCTTATCTGAAAAGAATAGTTCAATACTTTTAGTCTGGCAAAAAAAGTCCATTTTTCTACCCCAGCTATCCTGTTCGCACACTTCAATCGACGGAAAACTCCATGTTACACCCCCAGCTATCCTGTTCGTGCACTTAAATCCCCCAACCACCACCACCATCTTGTCGCATTTTCAATAGTAAAATAAATTGGCAGCCCCTAAACATGTCCCGTTGAATCATCTAGACACATCACTCTGAAAACATATTAGGCCCTTTAACATGAGTGGTTCATGATAGATCCAAACAAGATTGGTTAGGATCTACCCACATCTGCAGCATGCATTGTGCTAGCATGGAACCTGGCATAAGCGCCTTGATATTGCAAAAGCATAGTGCACGCAACACGCAGGCATGCCCAATCAGACAACAATAAGAGAGGCCAGGGTTATGGAGTCAGAACAAGAGCGTCAAGTGTGGAACCCAGCATTTTTGCTTTGCAATTTTTACTAACATGCCACAATGCCAACCTGACATCAGACAACAGGAGAAGCCAGACCTGTGGAGGAGAAAAAGGGTGTCGAAAAGGCCTTGAAGAGACTATCAAAGATAAGCATGTGGCACAAGCTAAGAGAAGCAAGGTATGGGAGCGTGGTCTCGGCAGCACTCTTTCAAGAAAATGCTAAAAAGTTTTGTCTATCAAAATTTTCCACAGAAAACCCTCTTGAACCAAGAGCTGCATAAGGTTGCATAATTCATGAATCAAGATTAGTATTGGGTGACTGCTGTGGAAAGCATAAGAAAGTGTGTAGGTCAAAATTCATGGTTATAACACAAGAATCTTCCAAATGCATGGTAACTTCAAGGCATTTAAATACATGAGCACGCATGATTTCCATTGGTTACAAGGTGTACCTTACTGCGGAACCATGCACCCCTGAAACCAAGAGAGAAGGACCTTGACTCTGCTCTGTCTCCAACTTTAAAAGGCAGCATAATATCCATTTCTGGCCACCCAACCTATAGGCATACAAAATTTTACCAACAGCAAAAAATTAGTACTATCATAGGGTGCTCCAAAGCCAACCAAGACGCAGATAGCAAAAGCAACTATTAAAACAACATAATAAAAACAAATCAAATATGAGTAAACAAAAACTTTTCATATGGGCTTTTTTCTAGCCTAGCCCAGGATAAGTTATCTCTTGGACAAAGAAAAGGTCTCTGTTTTACATAAAAAAAATGGCATGAATGAGATATACCAAGAAAGTAAGAAAATAAAAGCTCCTTGATGAAGAAAGTTACCATCAGTAAATGCTAGGAACAGCAACTATAACTATGTCTACCTTCATCTGTGGTTTTTTCCACAATTCAGTGGATAGGACAAATTTGCCATCAGATGCTACCAAAAAAATTCTTGAATCTAAGCGACCGAGGGTGCTTAACATAAGGAACTCAGATGTCAGATCCACTATAACCATATAATGAGACTAGTGGCTGCAAGCACATGCAACATATCAATATGCAGGTTTTCTTATTCCGGTCACCGACATTAACTGTCCGCAGAATTATTTGAAGGTACAAGCAACAATACCTTCAGCAAATATTCATCTGATAATAGCACAACAATAATATGCCCAAAAGGAGAGCTAAACAAGAGAAGTTGTCACTATGCCTGATGCGTGTGTGGAGAAGGCGTGGATGACAAGTTCATGTGATTTAAACTTGGACAGGAGAATGGCAAAGCGCCTGGCAGGGCAGCATTCGTGAGACAATGAGTTATCTTAACCTAATGTGATTGAGCGGTATTGTTAGTAATATTTACAGGGACTGGTAGTCTTTTGACCTATTTTCATGAGGTCAGCTTATTTGCCCAGGTACAATGACATGAAATATTTCCTCCGGTGACAACTTTGACAACTAGTTACTAGTATAATCCCTCCGTTCCAAATTGTAAGTCGTTTTGGCTTTTCTAGCTTCATAGCTTTTACTATGCATCTAGATACATTATGTCTAGATACATAGGAAAAACTATCTATCTAGAAAAGCCAAAACGACTTACAATTTGAAATAGAGGGAGTAACATGTAAGCAAAATATAGAAAAGTTGTACCATTCTGAAACTTCTTTTCAAGAGGAATCAAGATGAAACATTTTCAAATTCAATCAAAATACTCAAAAAGATGTTGAAGGTTCATGTTTAAATGTGTTGATTGCACTCAACCTGTGGAACCCAAAACGGGATAGAGTAACTGTCATTACATTTGAATGTCTAGACATGACAGGGACCTAGTTCTAACTCAGAACCAAGTTGGGTGTTGATGCATGGACTATGATGATAATTTAGAAAACAAAAACAAGGTGATTTCAGGCACCAAAAAGTAGCAAAACTGGAAGCCTCCGTGCTCCAAATCGATGGAGCTCAAGCCCTGCCAAACAGAATCAACACCTGACACCTAAACAAATAATTAGTTGGACGTTGATCCAATTCCAAGGACTAAGGACCTGTTTGTTCTAAAAAGCAGCTTGTACTGGATTGCAGAAAGCTGAGGGTCCAAAAGCCAATGGCTGTTTGGCAATCCAGACTCTAGGTGGGTTGGATTGCTATTTCTGGATGTCAAAATTCATAATACCCTCAACTGTTTTGGGAGGCATGATTATCTTTTTGTGACACGTTTGCAACTCATTTATATAAAAGGAAAAAGTCCAAATTACCTCAAGTATAGTCAAAGTCCGGATAACCCCTAAACTATTTTTTGGTTCAATTTACCCCCTAAACTATACCATTTAGTTCAATTTACCCCACAATACAATTTATCTTTTTTGTTTCTCCATACACAATATGAATTTCAATTTAAAATTTTGCAGGGTGATAGTGGACATCATAATGCATGTCAAAAATATATATCATGAATTTTTCATCATTATTTTTCATATATTTTTTATCCCAAGAATTAATTTATTATTATATATCATATCCTATCAAAATAGTGATAAAAAAATTCATGATGTATTTTTCTAACATGTGTTATGATGTCTGCTATCATCTCTCAAAATTGTGCATGGAGAAATAAAAAGGACAAATTGTGTTAGGGGGTAAATTGAATCAAATGGCATAGTTTAGGGGGTAAAATGGATCAGAAATAGTTTAGGGGGTAAAATGGATCAAGAAATAGTTTAGGGGGTTATCTGGACTTTGTCTATACTTGAGGGGAGTAATTTGAACTTTTTCCTAAAAAAAAGAAAAATCCATAGTTAATAAATTGCAACAAAAATGCATTATCCATAAACTTCAATCGTTGCCCATAAAAACTTGCGCTGGCCGAGCGGAGACAGCACGAGGGAACAACATGGTCAAGGCGAACCACGAGGGCATGCCATGTGTTGGTTGAGGTAGGATTGGGTGGCAAGGAGGGTGAAGTCCGGTGAGCACTTTGGTAAATTTGCATTTCACAATCCATGAAAGTGTTTAAGCTGATTGTCGGATTGTTACAATCCAGCAAAACTAGATTGTGAAATCTGATGTCAAAAGATGGGTTGTTTCCTTTAGCTAGGGAGTTAGAATCCATTGATGACCATGGAGCAAAAGGGAATGCCCAAACTCTCACCTTGAAACAAGGAGCACCAGGGATATTTAAATTTTTGCCATCCTTACGAACGGCCAGCATTCAAATGCCAGTTTTAGAATTGCTCATACACTTTTGCCACCAGAAAGAGATGGTTTCTTACATTTGTGACATTTTTGCCTGCGTGACATGCACAGTCACTCATCACTCTACCTCAGAAGCACGCCATGGCCGCCGGTTCGAGCTGGGTGAGCCACTGGCACATGGATCGCGATGGCCTTCGGTGTTGAGTCCTCTCGAACTCCTTCCTCCCTCTCATTCACGTCCTGTGGGCTGTGGAGAAGCGAAGCAGCAGATGGTGTGCGCGCTGCTCTGATTGGTGGAGGGTTTGGATTTGGAGCACGAGTGCTAGTGCTGGTGGATTGGAGGCAGCTAAAGCTGATTGTGTTGTAGGAAATTCAGAGGAGGAGAAGTGGCGTGTGGGAGCATCAAGAATTTCAGTCCTTCAGTCAGCGAAGACACCTTCATTTCATTCAGAGCATGTCGGCGACACTCTCTCAAGTCTACTGTTTTCAAATCCAACCCTTCATCACCCATCCGACAGCTCAGCAACAAGATGGCTTACATTACCTCCTAAACCGTTTTGCCAGATGTTAAACAGTGTTTAGCTATCATGCTTCTTTTAATTCACTTTGACCGAACCACTGCTATTTAGGTTCTGGTCTGGCTTGTAATAGGGTTATCAAAGGAGATGAACTCGTAAGAACCGTAGGTTAGGATAGTTTCTGTAGTTCTTTGCCGTCTCATCGTCGGCGTCTATATCGGGTACTGAACTCTTGTTTCTCCGATTCAGTTTACTGCAGAGCTAATCTTACCAATTGTTGTTTGAGTTCCTGTTATTCTCTTTTGAATACTCTACGATTCCTGCTTGGATTGTCTCTCGTTTTAGCTGTTCCTCACAATTGGTACTCAGAGCCAGTGCATCCTTGGCACGAACTCTCCTTTCCAGAGCCAAATCTCACGGATCTTGTCCGATTGGCACGATGGTTGATGGTTGCAGCTCACCTAGGTGAAAACCCACCCACCCGGATCTGTGAGGAACTCCCAAATTTTCCCAACACTAACCGTAGTATCAGTTCAGGCGAGGGTTGCAAGACAGCTGTTCTTGCGTAAAATGCCAGGAGCCAACACAGATTCCTATCCGTGGAGGCAAAGGAGGAAGGTTGCTCTATGGTTAGGGTTGCAAGGCTTGTCCTTGTGTAAAATTCCAAGACCAAAGCCGCGACCTTGGCGGCGGTAGACTGCATTTGTGAATCTTGTGGGGAGGGTTTCATCCTAAGCCGAATTCACAAGTGAGCAAGATGGTTAATGTGGGCGAAGTGGAGGAATCTTGTGGAGAAATAAACTATGCAAAAGCTGTTGAAGTTGATGGAATCAGGCGCACACTTGATTCATTCATGAAGAAACAACAGGAGCATAATGATCTCATGTCCACAAACCTTTTATGACAAAGGTTCCAATGTTAAAGGTCATGAGTTTTCTGAAGATCCTCATCCCAACCTGCAGCCACAAGATCCCAAGGTCATGGTGCACACAAATAAATCTGTACATGGAGGAACATGATCTGTGATGGCCCAAAGACAATTCTACGCACCACCTCCAGCCCAACAAGCTCATATCAATCACAACTGTGATAATGATTGGCTGAGGAAACCACAAGACTATCACCAAGACTATCAGAACTGGTCCACCCAACAAGCTTGATGGGATGATTGCCCCTGGGATGCCCAAGAGCTTGAAGCCTTTTATGCCACTGCTTCAGAAGAAATGCATAACACAAAGTATCTGCAACAAGATAATCTTGCCAGACCCCAACACAACCAACAAACCTATCATACAACCCTTTTCAAATGTACCATTTTCAACCAACAAGATACTCTCTCAAGTCTACCATTTTCAAATCCAACCCTTCATCGCCCATCTGACGGCTCAGCAACAAGATGATTTACATTACTGCGTAAACCGTTTTGCCAGATGTTAAACAGTGTTTAGCTGTAATGCTTCTTTTAATTCACTTTGACCAAACCACTGCTATTTAGGTTCTGGTCTGGCTTGTAATAGGGTTATTGAAGGAGGTGAACTCGTAAGAACCCTAGGTTAGGATAGTTTCTGTACTTCTTCACCGTCTCATAATCAGCGTCTGTATCGGGTACTGAACTCCTGTTTTTCCGATTCAGTTTACTGCAGAGCTAATCTTACCAATTGCTGTTCGAGTTCTTGTTGTTCTCTTTCGAATTCTCTACGATTCCTGCTCGGATTATCTCTCGTTTTAGCTGTTCCTCACAGGAAGATCAGCTCCTGCCTGTTGTTTTTGCCGATTGGGACAAGATAGGAGCTGAATTAATTGGAGTTGGTGCTAGATTGCTGGTTTGCTCTGCGGGGTAGATTGAGAGATAGTGGAGAGGGGTGAGCTGCTGCCTCCGATTGGAGAAGAACAGAAACAAGCCTCAGGTGGCGCGGCTCCCTTTTGTTCAGCAGGAAGAGGACAAGAGAAGGGTCGCTGCTCGGTCTGGGGGAGAGCGGGCCGGCGGCGCTGGGTCGCTAGATGGACAGCAGTCCGATTGCCCGAGGCGCACGGGGCGGGGGCTGCAGGGCGCGCAGGGACGAGCACTCGCGCGCGAAGAAGAGAGAAGAGGGGTAAGGGGCGGGGGGAGGGGACTCACCGGCGACGACGGATGTAGGGCGGCGGCCGGCGGCGCGTTGGATCAGGGGCTTCGCTCCCGTCCACGGAGGTTAGCGATGACGTCTAGGGAGACGGAGGTGGTAGGGAGGGGGCCAACGATGGCAAAGGTGTCATTTCGTTGCTTCGCCGTGCTGAACGTCCGGTGTGTCGCGCCACATCAGCAAAACGGTGTAGACGTAACAAATCATCTCTTTAAAAATGTTAGCACAATTCTGAACTTGCATTTAAAAGCTGGCCATTCGTTAGAATGACAAAAAAAATTAAGGCCCCGTTTGGTTCACCGGCTTATTTTTACACCCGTCACATCAAATGTTTAGATACTAATTAGGAGTATTAAACGTAGACTATTTACAAAACCCATTACATAAGGGGAGGCTAAACGGGAAGACGAATCTATTAAGCCTAATAAGGCCAGGATTTGACAATGTGTTGGGACAGAAAACATGTGATAATGATGAAAGAATTAGTTTCAAACGATTAGACTGGTTGGCTAGTGTGCACCTATGTACCGGGCTTGAAGAAGG
>NW_014576734.1:300650-374609 GCF_000263155.2 Setaria italica
TGTTGCCTTGCATTTGTGAGCTGTCTCCTACTGAGCAGTCATTGAGAAATTTAGCGAGCTACGTTTGCTGTAGGTTATCTTTTTTAAACATATATCTTTCGTATGGTTACATGTATGACAAGCAGTCTCGATCGTATATAGGTCCCTCTAACAAGGATTCCCGGGGAGTGTATAGGACAATTTCGATTCCATTAAACCGCGTCAGTACAGGATTTGACATCAGAGTTGTTCCAGAAAACATTTGCTAATGATAGATTAACTAGGGTTAATAGATTCGTCTCGCGCGTTTAGCCTCCATATGTGTAATTAGTTTTATAATTAATCTATGTTTAATACTCCTAATTAGTATCTAAACATTCGATGTGACACGTGCTAAGAATAAGCAAAGGGAACCAAACGCCCCTAAACATCCCGAAGCACCAGCACCAGCACAACTACTCATAGGAGTTGGAGGAACCTAGATCTAGACCGGTGCACCCGCCGCCGCCACCGTTCTCGATTCCTCCCAAGCACTGATCTAAGATCGAACAGGCTGACTTTGGAAGAATAGCATTCGCATCACATACTGTGGTCAGAGCTGTGCTCAACAACGAATTAATCCGTCAATGCGACAATTAGATTTTAGGAATTCTAGGGAGGGAAGGAGGGAGGAGACGGTGGAACGCGCTGGGAATAAGGTCGAGAGGGGAGGGTGACATTGATGAAAGGGACGGATTTGAGGGAGAAGGTGGTGCACCTGATTTAAGAGACGGATTTGAGGGAGAAGGTGGTGCACCTGATTTAGGGGTGTTTGGATACACCCACTAAAGTTTAGCACCTGTCATATTGGATGTTTGGATGCTAATTAGCAGTATTAAACATAGATTAATTATAAAACTAATTGCACACATAGGAGTCTAATTCGCGAGACGAATCTATTAACCCTAATTAGTCCATGATTTGATAATATGGTGCTACAGTAACCATTTGCTAATGACGGATTAATTAGCCTTAATAGATTCGTCTCGCGAATTAGTATAGGTTCTGCAATTAATTTTATAATTAGCTCATATTTAGTCCTCCTAATTAGCATCCAAACATCCGATGTCACACTGCTAAAGTTTAGCCGCTAGTATCAAACATCCCCTTACGAGAACGATGTGGAATCTTCAATCAAGATGGAAGGACACTGTGGCGGATCCACCTCAGATTACCTTGATTAAAGCATAGTTAAGTCGCCTGACACGCGACACTCATGCCTTAGTCAAGTTAACTCGAAGTGCCATCGGATTTCATCCGATTAAACCACTCAACAGGACCGAGTTTAGCAAACTCACACGAAGGTGAGTGGTTCCAGAGAATACAACAGATCCACTGAGTTAACCAAATTTGATCATTTAGTTCAACATCCAAACGAAAATCAGAGTTTTTACAGGGTTCAAGCAGCGGAAAGGGTAAAATAATGGAAGTTAGCGCCGGGGGTCGGATATCCCTGATGAGGCCGATCAGGACATCAGTGACCCCATTCCTCACCGTCCGAGGAGAGATCCCACTCAACCGTCCAACCCGGAGGGAGCTGGGGCGGCCAAGTGCCAACAGAAGTGAACTCAGGAGCTGCGACTTCACCTGAAAAGAGAGCCACAAACAAGGCTGAGCTGCTAAGTTCAACAAGACTTAACCGACCGGTGGTAAAACTACTCCACCACGTCTAGACATGCAAGGCTCTTTGGCTGAGGGTTTGTTTGCCAAAAGCGACTAATTTTGGTCCTTACTTTCAAGTTTTTTAGCTCCAATTCTAAGTTCATTAATCAGTCTACATTGGCATCTTACTCTAAGCACACATGGATCCAACTTTATGTATATAAACTCATCATCAAAACCATGTCATCATCAGACTCTTTCATTACTCAGTGTAGCATAGCGATCAAGCAGTCTCAAACTGTGAGAGGCAGACGAATCGATTTGAGTTTCTCAACCATGCATGGTGAACCTAACCTCACGACATCCGCGCACCACAAGGGTCGCTTCCTGTGTCGGCCATCCCCATCAATTCCCAGGCACGTGTTAGGTCCAAACTTCCCTTGGCATGCAATGCTCCACGGTCCCGGCCTCTACCGTACTGTGACCGCACTTGCACCCACATGATGCACCATGGGAACCTCGTTCCAGGGACAGCAGGGGTATAAGCCACGCCCTAGTTCAATCAGGTACTAGGCTTCCCCATCCCATAATAGGTATGAGATTTGTACTTTCAAAAACTTGATCACGAACACCACCACTGTCGGGCCTTAACAAGTTCCATAGACAGACGGGACGATCAGCCGACCACCAAAGAGTTAACCAAAACCCTGCCCCATCCATCGTCCTTATAGTTGTAATAGAAGGGAAACAATCAATTCCTATAACTCGCGAGTGACAGGAAATCACTCGACTTTTACTGCTTTCCTATTTAAGCATAGCAACTACTCGGTCCAACAACTAGTGTTCAGATCAAGGAACTATGTCATGCATCTACGGTTGCAAACAACTCCTATATGTAAATGCACAAACACGAGAAAGAAGGTATGCGCAAGTTTGGGAAAACTTTGGGATTCATGCTCTGGGGCTTGCCTTCAAGCGGAGGGGAGGGAAGCTGGTCTTCAGCTGGGGCGACTTTGGCTTCTAGAGCTGGCAGCTCAGCTACGGCTCCGTCTTCTGGCACCGGGTGTAGCTCGTAAACGCCGTCAGCAAGATGGAACTCTACACGCATGCAATGCAGGGATTAGTGTTTAGACGGTTATTTCAACAGCAACACTTGCAAGTCTTAGCCCAGAAACTTGTAGCAAAGCTATGGAAAGAGTGTGGGGGTTCAAGCTTCCGTGGATAGAGAACAGACCAAGGGTCGGATTGGAAGAAACTTATGATCTGACTCTTAAACCTTAAGAGATAACTGTGGTTGGGGTCCTCAGATCTATTACAGAGAAGTCCCCGAAATCTTACAGATACCCTCGGGTCAAGGAAAAAGATACAGCCGAGTCCTCGGGCGGAGCAGATAAAGGTCGGCTAACAGGTAGGGTCGGGCGAGACGGAAAAGGGGTCGGGCGAACAGATAAGGTCGGGCGAACCGGTGAGGGGTCGGCAGCTTACCTTCGGTTTATAGGTGAAGCTTTGGGGTCGGGAAGGAGTAGACTTGCGCGGAAGGGCTTAAGCACTTAAGCACCAAGGCTTGGGTGGAGGCGATGTCCGGCGGTGCTCCGGTAGCGGCGGAGCTTCTTGTGAGCAACAAGGAAGCTCTAGCACAACGTGGAGGAGCAGGCGGCTGGGTGGATTGGGGAGGTGCGGGTGTTGAGTGGGAATGAGAGTTTCTCAAGAACTTAGGTGGCGGCGCTCAAGCACAAAACAGGGGAACAAGGCGGTGAGGCAACGATGGCGAAGGGAACTCTAGTAGGACTTTGGCATTCCCTTTTATAGCTGCGCGGAGAGAGAGGGAGTTGGAGTAGCACGAAGACCGGAAGAAAAGGATGGAGTGCGCTGCCATGGCGGCGATTGAGCAGCGATGGGCGGCGGAACAGGACTTCGAAGATAGCGTCCTCAGCTATTGGGCACTGGAGACAAGGCGGCGCAGGCGCGGTTTTGCCGGTGGTTGAGATTTGGTGGAGGTGCGTGTCGACGTGCGGCGGATCTGATGGGTGTGATAGGGGGAACGACGCTGCAAGCGAGGCTGCACAGATGAAAAGATAGGCGGGCTGTGGCTGCGCGGGCGAGCGCGGAGCGGCGATCTGCCGGGCACAGTTCTGGCAAGGCGGAAAAGAACTGTCGCGGCCGGAGTCAGGGTTGACAATGGAGGAATCGTCGCGTAGCGAGTTCGGGGCAGCGCGACTGTGGAGAGGCGGCGGAAAAACCGGAAGGCATCGGGCCTTGTAGCAGGAGATCCGGTGAGGTGATGATGGGCGCGAGCAGCGAGGCAGTTTGGACGCAGCAGGCGGCAAAGCTCTGCCATAGCGGCGTCGGAGCACCAAGGCGCGGCTGGCGAGGGTGCGAGCGAGACGAGACGCTGCAGAAAGGGGTGCAGAGGGGCTTTCGCTGCGATTGTGGAGGAGGGCGCGAGAATCCATTCTGTCGCGGCCGGCGACTGGGCGGAACGGCGGGCGTCGGAGAAGTTGAGCCACGCGGCGGGAGAGCTCTGAAGCGATGCAGGCCGCTCGAGTGCGTCTGCCTCGGGAGATCTGGGGAAAAAGATTTCACCCATCGTTCCACCGATCATTCTCGGTTTCTCCTCTGCTTAAGATCGAAGGGACACTGCCTTGGGGAACTCAGAAGGAACCTACGGGGTTGGTCTTGGTCTCAGGGGTCGGGACCCTGACCGGAGGTGGAGCGCTTAAGCTCAGGGGAGGGCTGAGACAGAGGAATTTGGGACTCGGATTAAGGTTAACTTGAAGGATTAACCAGGGTCGTTACAGACACGTGCCGTGCAAGGGAGCAGCTGTCGGTGTTTTAGACCGGCAACCCGTCTAGGGGTACCCTGGGTGGTCTTTTATGCGGTAAGGGTCATCGAGAATCAAGGAATCAATGGTTACACAAGGAACACGATTTAGATAGGTTCGGGCCGCTAGATCGTGTAATACCCTACGTCCTGTGTGTTGGTTTGTATTGATGTATATTCCGGTCCTAAGGATTGTGTTTGAGGGGGGGTCCCTGCCCGGCCTTATATACCCGGGAGGGCAGGGTTACAAGTCTGAGTCCTAGTCGGGTACTATTACAGAGTTCTACTCGGTATTGGCCCGAGTAGTTTTCCATAAACATAAAAGACTCGTCTGAGTACGTCCCTTAGTGGGCCATCCAAGGCCTACTCGTGAGCTTGGGGAGCATGCCCGACAAGCCCCCGAGTACTTTGTAGTCGTGCGCCACAGTCTTGGGTACTGCAGGCACCATCCGAGTAGCTTGGTCGTAGAGGTTGTAGATTGAAGTGCACGAGTACTGTCGCGCGGCTGGAATGTACTCTTTTTGCTTCTCCGAGTTGTTTCCGTCCCGAGTAATTTTATATGGTAGTGCGATGTCAATCGCACTCCATATGGAGTAGCCCCCGAGCCTTAGGTTGAGTCGAAGAATCAGGCTTAGGGTCAAACCAGCTTTTGCCCATTTTACCCTCGGAGATCTTGAAAAAGAAAAAACTGACCAATGGGTACGGTACCCGCAGCCCCCGAGCACTTAGGCAATTCCTGTCATTGAAGTGGTCAGCAGTCCATTGAATAGAGTAGCCGTTGGGTGTTTAAGGCGATTAATACGCGATTAATCTGTCCGTTGCGTAACTGACGCGTCAAAACCGGAGTTGGCGGAGATAAATCTAGAAAACCCCTTTTCGGTTGCTGTTACGCCGCACGGGCATTAGATCTGTTCTTCTTTTTCCTCTGCTGCTCCGCTCCGCTTTTTGCCTCCGTGAAAACCACCACCGCCGCCATAGTCCTGCTTTTTGGAGAAAGATCCGAGTGTGAGCCCCCTCTTATCTTGAGGTTGAGTCCATCGAATGCGCACCAAGAAGATGGGTAAGAAACCCGAGAAGATCCAAGGCAAGGCTCCGGCGACGGGCAACGTCAAATCCAAGAAGGGGAAAGAGTTGGTGCTGCCGGCGCCGAAGGTGGGGCGGACGGACCAAACTGCGCCGCCGCCACCTTGGGTGACTTGGCAACACTCGGTGATGAAGGAAGAAGCTGTTCAAGCACTAGTTGATGCCAAGCTCCTTCAGCCGAAGGAGATACTTGAGTGGCGCCCCGCGTTTCCCAATGCGTGGCAGTTTGAGGAACATCCTACCGAGATGGTGATGCTTGCTCATTTTGTGGAAAGGGGACTGGCAGTGCCCACCTCCGACTTCTTCAGAGGTATTCTCGAGTACTACAATCTTCAGCTCGTCCACTTGAATCCCAATGGTGTACTGCACATGTCTATATTTGTACATCTGTGCGAAGTTTATCTGGGAGTACCTCCAAGTCTTGAGTTGTTTAGGAAGCTGTTCCGTTGTAAGCCTCAGCCGAGTGCCCAGCGGACGGAAGTCTTTGGAGGCGCCGGGTTCCAACTCAGGAACTCGAATGCGTATATTGAGTATAATCTGACCGACTCCCATGGGGATTAGAAGAAAAGGTGGTTCTACATCGGGAACCATGATCCTCGCTTGCCTGTGGTGTCTGGTCACGCGCCCAAGCATGCGGAAAACTAGGTAAGCGAGCCCGAGGACACCCCAGAGCTTGATAACCTGATGCAGCAGATTATCGAGTTGAAAGCGCTCGATTTGACTGGGATCAACGTGGCGGCCAGCTTCCTGAAGAGAAGGGTCCAACCACTTCAAAAACGTGCTCGCTCGGGAAGTAAGTACGGAGGTCTGAAGGATCCATCGCGTATGTTTGATGAGGACATATCTGATGATGACGTAGAGGCGCTGCTGGCTAAGTTTTTTAGGAACTATCAGGGAGTACCAGTAATCCCTGCAACCCTTCGCCAGTATGAATCCTGGTACGAGCCAGAAGTGGTAAGTATTTTCCTCCTGACTTGTTCTTCTTTGACTTGTGATTCTTGTTGCTGACACCGATTTGTTGTTTGAAGTCCCGAGTTCTTGCCGGCTACTTGGCGTAGTCGGAAGAAGAGTCAGAAGCCGTCGTCGAGGAGTCGGAGGATGAGCCTTCTCCTCCTGTTAAGAGACATAGAGTAGTCCGCAAGATGGCTGCGGCTAAGTCTGCTTCAACCCCTGAGAAGTCTCGGGGTACCAAGGTGTGTAGTCGATAACTTGTGTATTACTGATGATCTTGAAAATTCGTGGTGAATCTTGTTTTTGGTTCGTAAAGGCTGCAGATGAGGCTGTTTCTGAAGAAATGGCCGTGTCCGACCCTGAATTCGGTGATGCGTCTGTTGACACGGTGCCGGAGAGGGTGCTATCAACAGAAACTGTGGTAGCCCCCGAGTTAACCGCGCCAACTCCGTCGGCTGCCATGCTGCCCATTGTTGACCAGGAGGTCCTGGGGCTGCCTGCTGGAGTAGCGGGTACAGCGAAGGAGGTGTCACCAGTATTTTCTACTGGTACCTTGCTGTCTAATGTGATCGCCAGTGGTAAGCGTTGTCCCTTCCGATTGTAGTCATTTGAGTAGTACTGTAGTCTTGACTTCAGTTTTGTAGGTCTTGGTGAGAAGACGGTACCGGCGGCTATTCCCACGGCTCCTAGTACGCGGCCGCCTATCGCCGAGAAGAAACGTGTGCGACTGCCGCCACGCTCAACCCGGTGAGCTTTCATTTCTTTTTGAATGACGTTGGATTTGTTTTGGAGTCATGTAGTGACACTTTGTTGGTGCAGGGATGCAGAGGAAACTATCCTTGTAGAGACAGGGATAGTGCCGAAACCTTTGACTACAGCATCTATTCCTCTGGAGGACTTCATTGTTGAAGAGGTACCTGAGGTTGACGCCGGCCGTCTTGGAGCTACTATGTCAATGCTGCAAGACGTAATTCACTCAGTGGAGGTTCCTGCTACGGCATCAGGTTCAGGAGGCGCTGCTTTGTCATCATCTGCTGGCGGATCGCTGGCCGTAGTAGATGTTGGAAAAGCCAAACAGGCGACTGCTCCTGATAAATGCCTGTAGTCTGTTTATTGTAGTCGTAGTTGGTAGCTGACATGGTGAATGTTGTAGGTGCTGCTCTGGGTACGATTCCCCATCTTGTGGAGAGTACCCAAAGGCCAGTACTCAGTCTACCTTCTAACTTGGAGTTCCAGAGGACCATTGATGTGTTCCGGGGCTTCCAGGTAGATATCCCTGTTGATGTTGTTGTATGACCCGAGTTGCTGTGAGGCTTTAAGACTCACCATACCCTACTTGGATGTTTTCAGGAAAGAAGCCATCGGTTGGAGCAAGAGTGTGCCCGACTGACAGAAGCTCTTCGGGTGCATGAAGTCGGGGCGAAGTCCTTTGCCGTGGAACGCGCGGATCACGTGGTTCTGCAGGAAAAACTGGAGAGCCGCTACAAATCCTTGAACAAGAAGTATCAAGGTAAGCATTGCGACTACTTTGGGTATGTCCAACTGTAGTTGGCTGTTGCCTGAGTTCTTTTGCTTTGTAGAGCTCAACAAGCAGGAGGCGGCTGCAAGGAGCCAAGTTATTGATTGGAGGAACGCTCATGACCGAGTGGCAGATGAAGCCGAACATCTTCGAGCCGCGCTCACTGAAGCACAAGCTGCGTGCGAGCACCAGCGGGACCGAAAGATGCAGAATGGCGTGATGCTCGCCATGGCCATGGTGGCATGTAGAGATCATGCCCAGACCTTGGGAAGACTTCAGGGTGAACTCCAAGAGTTGTCTGGAGTGGCCGAAGACTTGGTGAATGCCATAGCCCCGGTGGATGAAGACGCATGACCGCAATCGCTAGTAGAGCGACTAAGAGCTGCCCCGAGTAAAGTGGCGGGACTTTGCAAGACTGTTTGCAAACAGGTTCTTGCGGTTGTGAAGTCCTACTACCCGAGGGCAGACTTGGCGGCAGCTGGTGATGGCGTGGCTCGCAACTGCACAGAGGAGGCCTATGCGCAGTACCTCGAGGAGGCGGAGCCTATTGCATCCAAAATGTCGGAGTTTGTCTCCTTAGAAGAGTTTTGAGCTGTTTGTATACTCTTGTATTTGAGTATATTGATAATTTGAAATGCCAAGCCTTTAAATTTGTTGTCGTTATCTTGCGAAGAGTAGCTCCGAAGTATTGCAACTCTGAGGAGGGGATTCGTCTCGCCCAACCTTGAGTTTTAGGGTCGGCTAAGCCTGACCCCTTCGAGGGTGAAAACTCCGCCTCGCCCGACCCTTGGTCCCGGGGTCGGATGCGCCCGACCCTTCGAGGGTGGAACTCCGTCTCGCCCGACCCCGAGTCCTGGGGTCGGATGCGCCCGACCCCGAGTCCTGGGGTCGGATGCGCCCGACCCTTCGAGGGTGGAACTCCGCCTCGCCCGACCTTGAGGTCGGAGAAGTCAAGGCCCCCGACATGTGGGCCATGCTTGGCATGTAGTAGTCCCGAGTGTCGAGTAGTCGTAATGCTGTGTGAGTACTCGTCTTCTGAGGGGCACGGGTGTACTGTACATGTCTGTCCTTTGTGGATGTACGGGTGTACTATGCTCCTTTGTCCTTTGCGGATGCACGGGTGTACTGTGCTCCTTTGCCTGTTGTGGCATGAGTTCAGTCATATGGGCAGAGTCAGGAGTTGTTAGACTTATTGATCATGGGTGCACAGTAACTCCTGAGCAGGTGGTAGTTGGAGCTTTCGGCTATAAATAGGGCCATCTGGTGGGCGAACCAACTCAAGCTCCTGAGTAGCGATGGATTGCCTGCGGTTGCTTCTGTTTGAGTGTAGAGAGCCATCAAAGAGTGCACCGGTGCTAGAAGATTCCTCGTAGATTGAGGCCACCTTCGCTCCACAGACTCCTGCGCTCGTAGGGATAGCCGCGATGCTAGAAGAATCCTCGTAGGAGGTTTCTTCGCACGCCTCATCTTGCAGCTCCTGATCCAGTGGAGTACGCGCTGGAACTCGCGAGTGATAGGTGATGAGTGCCGCGGTCTTCATCCCGCTCTGAAAGAGGTGGAGGTGCGGCCGTAGAGTAGATGGGCTTCGCAAGGCTAGCAAAAGAGCAGCCTTGGTTCCCTCTAGGCGCGTCTTGCCGAATTTGGCGTTGCCGCTGTCCAGGCGATGGCGGTGATGGAGTACCTAGCAGTGCCTTGGGTAGGATACCTGGGCGTGGCTACGTTTGCGCAGCTTCCTTGCGTGTGGGCCCTTCCTGCGGTCGGCAGACCTAAGTGGCCTTGTGATATAGTAAAAGCCTGAGGCTTAAATGCAGCCCGCCAGTAGGCAGTTGCTTGTAGTCTTCGTGTAAGCTGAGTCCTTGTACTCGTATGTAACTTGATGTACTCTTGTGTCAGTAAAGATTGATATGAAGATTTTGTATCAGGGCAAGGATCCTTGTTGTATTGATAGCTCATCGAAGCGAACACCCCTTGAAGTCGGTAGTCGAGTAATCGTCCCGAGTAGTTGCCTTGAAGTGAGTACTCGAGTGCTGCTATGGGTAATAGCGACAGAGGTGTTCTATATTCCAGAAGTTTGGCACCTGTTCTCCTGAGAGCTCTTGGAGTCTGTAAGATCCGGGTCCTTGATGTTGCGGTCATGATAACGCCTTAAACCGTCAATGTATCTGGCAGATTGCACTAGTGCTGCGCATCTTGTTTCTTCCAAACTGTCTATATCCGTTCGCCGCGTTTCTATTGCAAGCTCTTTGTCGTAATGTTCAATGGATGGTGATTGTCACATGATGTCGGCGGGTAGTATGGCCTCTGAGCCATATACCAGAAAATAGGGTGAGAGTCCCGTAGTCTTGCATGGTTGGGTACGTAGGCCCCACAAGGCATTGGGTAACTCTTTGAGCCATCGGCCACCTTTGGTGTTACCAACGTCATGTAGTCGTTTCTTCAAAGCATCGAGTATCATGCTATTAGCACGCTCGACTTGATCGTTGCCTCGCGGATGAGCAACCAAGACATAGCGGACGTCGATGCCGCTGTTCTCGCAATATTCCCAAAAGTCGTGATTATTGAAGTTTGACCCAAGATCTGTGATAATCCTGTTGGGAAAACCATAGCGGTGTACGATTTCATCCAAGAAGTCGAGGACTCGGTCTGCTTTGGGGCAAGTGACCGGTTTGACCTCGATCCATTTGGTGAACTTGTCAATTGCCATGAGTACTCTATTGAATCCTCCTGGCGCAGTTGGTAACGGACCAATCATGTCGAGCCCCCAGCAGGCAAATGGCCATGTTGGAGGTATTGTGACTAGCTTGTAAGCCGGCACATGTTGCTGTTTTGTGAAGAATTGACAACCTTTGCATTTCTGGACTAGTTGCTTGGCGTCGGCCAGAGCCATTGGCTAGTAGAACCCTTCTCTGAAAGCCTTGCCAACTAGTGTCCTCAAAGAGGCGTGATTGCCGCAAATTCCTCTGTGAATCTCTTCTAGGATTTCTTGGCCATCTTCTCTGGTGACGCACTTCATGAGTACTCCAGATGATGCACCTTTCCTGTAGAGCTTGTCTCCGACTAGAACGTAATTCTTTACTCGTCGGGAGATTTGCTCAGCTTTATTCTTGTCGGATGGTAGCTGGTGATCTTTGATGTAGTCGATGAAGAGTGTCCTCCAGTCGACTTCTATCATCATGATCTCTCGGGAGGCGTCAGTAGTCGGGACTACTGGCGGTGTGACCTGTTCAGGTATGGATGGCTTGCGTAGTTCGTGTACGAAAATTCCTGCTGGAACTTCTGCACGAGTTGAGCCCATTTTGGATAAGACGTAGGCGGCAACGTTGTTGTCGCGGACGATGTGATGGAACTCCAAGCCGGAGAATTTGTTTTCCAGTTTACGAACTTCTTTGCAATAAGCGTCCATGTTGTCCTTGTTTCGGTCCCACTCGTCATTGACCTGGTTTATGATGACTAGGGAGTCGCTGTACACCAGTAGTCGCTTGATGCCGAGGGAGATTGCGAGGCGAAGGCCGTGTAGCAGAGCTACGTACTCGGCTTCATTATTAGATGCTTCCCAGAATATCTGCAGCACATACTTGAGTTGGTCTCCCTTGGGGAAGATGAGTAAGACGCCTGCGCCGACCCCTTCAAGTTTGAGGGATCCGTCGAAGTACATTACCCAATGTTCTGGTCGTTTGACTGGAGTTGGAACTTGATTTTCGGTCCACTCAGCTATGAAATCGACCAAAGCCTAAGACTTGATGGCCGTCCTTGGTTTGAAATTCAAAGTGAGAGCACCGAGTTCAACTGCCCATTTGGAGATTCTACCCGTGGCATCTCTGTTATGGAGAATTTCGCCGAGCGGGAAGTCGGAGATGACTGTGATGTTGTGCTCTTGGAAATAATGGCGCAGCTTCCGGGAGGTGAGCAGAATAGCATATAATAGCTTTTGTATCGGTGAATACCGAGTTTTGGAGTCCGAGAGTACTTCACTGACGAAGTAGACAGGTCGTTGGACCTTGTAAGCGTGGCCCGGTTCAGACCGTTCGACTACTATTGCCGTGTTGACGACATGAGTAGTAGCGGAGATGTATAGGAGCAAGTCTTCGTTCGGCGAGGGAGCAGTGAGTACAGGAGGCTTTGACAGAAAGTTTTTGAGTTGTGTGAAAGCCTTATCTGCCTCTTCCGTCCATTTGAACTTGTCCTGGCGTTTGAGAAGCTTGAAGAAGGATAGTCCCCGTTCTCCAAGTCTCGAGATGAACCGGTTGAGAGCGGCTATGCAGCCTGCATGTTTGTGATGGCAGATATCTTCTCCGGGTTGGCCTCAATGCCGCGATGGCTAATGATGAACCCGAGTAATTTGCCGGAAGGTACTCCAAAGACGCACTTAATTGGATTGAGTTTCCAACAGAAAGCGCGGAGACTCGAGAAAGTTTCCTCCAAGTCAGCAATGAGTTCCTCCCGGTTTCTTGTTTTGACGACGTCATCGTCAACATAAGCTTCGACATTGCGATGAAGCTATTTTTCGAAGCACATCTGTATAGCCCTTTAGTAAGTTGCTCCTACGTTCTTGAGTCCGAAGGACATTGGGAATAGCATGTATATTATGTTGTGATGGTTCGTCTGATATGATCTTCGTGTGCGTATAGGAGTTGGCATGTCTTGCTAGAGGCCGCTACCGACTATTGGGCCGAGTAGGAGTACTCGGGCCATGTCTATACGTATCCGAACCCATAGGGTCACACACTTAAGGGGCTGGAAGCCCAATTCGGATCTGATCCGAGTTGGATTAGGTTTAGAAGTACTAATGGGCCTCGGACCCAGAGGCCCGTCAGGAATCTCTATAAATAGAGGGGTGGGGCACCCTAGGGTTTACACCTTTTGGCGAAACACACCTGCCACGCCTCCCACGCCCTCGCCTGTTGGAACTCACGGATCTAGCAGTCCGGCTTGCGACGCTTCCTCCCTGCACGTGTGGATACCTTGGAGGTGTTGCGCCTGCAGCACTTGGACGAGCTGCCGACGAGCCACGACGAGCCGACGACGAGCCGCGGCACCGGAGGCGATCTTGCTGCACGTGGACAAGCTGCTGAGGAGCTGCTGGACGTGATGTGATCGACTACGTACGACTACGTGATCGTCTTCACTGCATCGACGCATATCTACATCTTCCGCACCAGTAGTGCGTCGAGTGGTAATCCCGTGATCCTTATACGACAGTTCTTCCTAGTTATACGCGGTAGAATTTTGAATTGCGCTAGTGTAGCCTACCTCGTATCCCAACAGGGCTGTCTTGGAAGGATCACCGGTCTGGAGGTCGATCGATTTGAAGTCTTGCTCACTGGCGGGTTTCACCTTTGTGGAGCCCGACTTGTTTTCCGGGATCTCTAGTTCGGTGGGATGGAGTTTCTTTGAAGCTGTGAAGACTTGCTGCATGGAACTAGGAGATTGAGTAGTCGCAGCAATTTCCACGGCTTCGGTGTCGCACTCGTAGGATCTCCGGAGATCTCCTTGTAGTGTGAGTTCTCCTTTGGGACCTGGCATTTTGAGTACCAGGTAGACATAATGTGGTATGGCCATAAACTTGGCTAGTGCTGGCCGTCCGAGTATGGCATGATAAGATGTCTCGAAGTCGGCGACCTCGAATCTGATGTACTCGGTGCGGTAATGTTCCTTAGTTCCAAAGGTGACTGGAAGGACAACTTGTCCCAGTGGTATAGCCGCGTTTCCGGGCACAATGCCGTAGAAAGGTGAATCCGTTGGGGTAAGCATTTCAGTGATGTCGAGACACATTTTCCTTAATGTTTTGTCGAAGATAACGTTGAGGCCGCTCCCGCCGTCGATGAATACTTTGGTTAACTTTGAACCTGCCACAACTGGATCCAAGACTAGTGGAAGACGACCGGGTTCTGAAAATTTTGTCCATTGATCTTTTCTGCTGAAAGAAATTGGAACTTCCGACCACTTTAGCGGTGTGGGGTCCGTCGGCTCGATGGCCATGATCTCCCTGAGTACGAGTTTGTTAGCTCACTTGGATGCAGTGCCGGGAATGCCGCCAAAAATGACGTTGATGGTTTTTGAAGCTGGTTGGAAATCGTCGTCCTCGTCTTCGTCGTTGCGGGCTTTATTTTTACCCTTATCTCTGTTTTTGGCGTACTCTTCAGGAGTTGGTGGTGCGGGTAAGTCTCGCATGACTCGGCGCATGCTGTAACAGTCCAGTGCGGAGTGCTTGCTACTCGGTGCCATGGGCACTGCTTTTTGTGTAGCTCCGTGAAGGTTGGTCCATCATCATTTCTGCGATGTCCCTTTTTCCGAAGCTGGTCATGGCAGCAACGGTGTTGTCGGGCTTCCTTTTGCGATTGTGGTTATCTGGATAGGAGTTCTGAGCATCGTTATGCCGAGTTTTATCTGTGTCATTGTTGTTGATGTTGTCGCGTCCGCGGTTACGGTGGGAACCGAACCGTTCTCGTTCTTTGTCTTCTTCATCGGCCCACTGTTGCACCATGAGTTTGAGTTCTTTGACATCGGCTGGTCGTTGGCGACTGAAGTCTTGGTATGTTCGTCGATCATAGAGTCCGTTTTGGAAGCACTCGATGACGTCTGCTTCAGAGATGTCCACTATAGTGGCCTTCTTTTTGAAGAACCGTCGCAGATAGTCGCGCAGGGTCTCGCCCTCTTTCTGCTTAATTTGTCTTAAGTCGATCTTGTTGCCTGGTCTAGCCATGGAGCCGGCGAAGTTGTTGGTAAAAGCCTTTGTCAAGTCTGCCCAAGAGTCATTGGACTTGGGTTTGAGTGACTCGAGCCAGGTCAGTGGTGCGGGTTCCATGCATATAGGGAAATGAGTGACTTTGGTGTCGTTGTTACCCCCGGCTGCTTGGACGGCTAGCGAGTAACAGCGTAGCCATTGAACTGGGTCTTGCTTGCCGTCGTACTTGGTAATGCCGGTTGGTTTGAACTTTTCGGGTAATTTTGTTTTCATTACCCGGTTTGTGAAAGCAGGAAAGTGGTTGTAGCTGTCGACTTCTCGTTCGCGCCGACTGTTGAGGATTTCTCATAGATCGCTGAAGTTGGACATCTCGCGAATCTTCCGGGTAGGGCGAATACTTTTAACCGAGTTGGTGCAGCTGACTTCACCAACATCCTTCTGTTGAGTAGGAGCTTTATGCTTGCTTGGACCTTGGCTGTGTTGCCGGGGTTGGTTGACTGCATCATCATTTCGCGGAGCGACATTTTTATCTGCAGCCCCCCTGCTTCCGTCTTGATGCGATGTAATGCGAGGAACAGACGGGATTGGTGATTCTTTGTCAAGCAGCTTGTAAGCTTGCTCCGCGAGTTGTGCGATTAGTCCGTTGCCACGCTGCACGAGTTGAGCTGTGGCTGCGTTATCCTTATCTTGAGGCATCAGTGTTGTCAAAAGGTTGATTGAAGCGATAGCCGCGAGTGGAGTATTGTGCTCCTGAGCCTGGACCGCGTTGAAAGCCCGTTCAAGATTTGTAATAGGAATATTTGTAGCCATCGACTGTCGACGCTCAGCTCGAGTGGCATTGCGCGCCCTTCGTTGGTTGCGCTGTTCGGGAGTTTCATTGTCGGCTGTAGACTCATCTTCGGAGATGTTGTCGACTTGTGCTAGTCGCCTGGGGGTTCTATTCTGGCTAGTACCCGGGTTGTTATTCTGAGTAATAACAAGTATCTCCCTGTCCGGGTAGTAGCTTCCGGAACTTGATGTAGCAATCTCTATATAGCTTTCTTCGTGGTTGGACATAAGTGGAACGCCTTCTTGATACCGCAGGTTGTCTATATGGGCGACGAGGCGCGAGTCGTAGTCACGGTCAAGAAAAGATGGTCGCAATCCCGGCCAGTGGACGAATCTGCCTTGTGGTGTCGAAGTTATTACCAACCCTTGGGCTGGATCAGATAATGGTATCTCTGGTGAGTAGGATGAGTCGAAGTCAACATCCTCGTCATGCCCGAGTTCAACTCGGGTTCGAGCAAGAAAACCTTGGTAGACTTCTGTCGCGTTGCGGAGTCCGTGCGGGAACCGTTGTGAAGTCGAAACTGATTTGGATGCTGACTGGGGCCGCCGAATCCGAAGCGAGTCCGACCCTGAGTCCAGGGGTCGGTTGAGCCCGACCCTTTGGAGGAGTAGCTCCGCCTCGCCCGACCCTGAGTGAAATTCCGCCTTGCCCGACCCCGAGTCCTGGGGTCGGGAGCGCCGGACCCTTCGGAGGAGTAGTTCCGCCTCACCCGACCTCGAGTCCTGGGGTCGGGAGAGCCTGACCCCTGAGCGAGACTCCGCCTCGCCGGACCCCGAGTCCTGGGGTCAAGAGAGCCTGACCCCTGAGCGAGACTCTGCCTCGCCTGACCCCGAGTCTTGGGGTCGGCGGAGCCCGACCCTTTGGAAGGGTAGCTCCGCCTCGCCCGACCCCGAGTGAGGCTCCGCCTCGCCCGACCCTGAGTCCTGGGGTCGGCGGAGCCCAACCCTTGGGAAGGGTAGCTCCATCTCGCCTGACCCCGAGTCCAGGGGTCGGGAGAGCCGGACCCCTGAGCGAGACGTTGGAGTAGTCCGAGGTGAAGTTGAATCCGACGCGTAGTCGAACTCGAACTCGTTGACTTTGAAATCTTGATTTTTTCTGGTCAAATCTTCTGGTTTCTTCTTGTGAATGTCGACGATCTGGCGCCGGAACGACCCCGAGCCTTCGGCGACACAAAGCCAGGATCCAAAAACGAAGGTGGCGCCGGCTTCGATGAAGAAGACGGGCCTGATGATGACTTTCGCCATTGAGTTCGCGCTGAGAAATTCGACGAGTCCCCCTACCTGGCGCGCCAGCTATCGGTGTTTTAGACCGGCAACCCGCCTAGGGGTACCCTGGGTGGTCTTTTATGCGGTAAGGGTCGTCAACAATAAAGGAATCAATGGTTACGCAAGGAACACGATTTAGACAGGTTCGGGCCGCTAGATCGCGTAATACCCTACGTCCTGTGTGTTGGTTTGTATTGATGTATGTTCCGGTCCTGAGGATTGTGTTTGAGGGGGGGTCCCTGCCCGGCCTTATATACCCGGGAGGGCAGGGTTACAAATCTGAGTCCTAGTCGGGTACTATTATAGAGTTCTACTCGGTATTGGCCCGAGTAGTTTTCCATAAACATACAAGACTAGTCCGAGAAGGATACGTCTATCCTTGTTCTGATCTCGTCCGAGTACGTCCCTTAGTGGGCCGTCCAAGGCCTACTCGTGGGCCTGGGGAGCATGCCTAACAGCAGCTAGGGCTAGAGTTCGTGGTCTAAAGGGAGTTTTTTTATTTTTCTTCTTAAATTTGTAAATATAGCACCACAGTTAAAAATTTTGGCAATATTACATTCAAACCGTTTTGAAAGGAAATAATTTTTTTCTATGCTTCCTCTTGTTAAGAAAAATGGCAGCCGCAATGTACCAATTAATCCCTCATCATGTAATAAAAAATGAGAAGAACATCTACCAACAGATATACAGCGGAATAATAGCAATCACATGCATAAAGACATACCAATTTACGTGGGAAAACCTACTCAAGGTGAGGAGTAAAAACCCACTGGACCAATCGGTCCACTCCAAGCTACCACTATAATCAACAAATGGTTACAAGGAGTCTTCTCTAGAGGATTACGCCAGCAACAACACATTCACCATAATGCAACTTAGCATTTGCAATAACAACCCAACCACTAACAAGAGGTATAACAACTGTCAAATAGAGAGTACACATATTATGTCCTTTTCGGTGATCAGTTTGATGAGGACATCAACCCCTACACAGGACCTGCTACTCCAACGGAACCAGCACCGTCATCACTTCCCACTACCCTAAATCTAAAAACGTTTCAAGGTCCAATAACGCGAGCCCGGGCACGTGACCTGAATTATGTGATCCTTTTAAGGAATGAAGAAGAAAATTCTGTCCAGTAATGACAACCTTAACGCCATCTATGGAAGCCAATAAAGGGTGCTGCGCCACCTATCTTTTGGAAAGATTGTTTCCATGTAATACGTAGCTATTTTAGAAAAGGTTAGGTGGGGATTTCAGCCACCCATTCATGCTGGACGAAATTCCCTCCCCACCTTTCTCCTATTTAGTCCTGCTCACGCCCCCTTGGTTTGGCGGGTTTTCTTTGTTAAGTTTAGCCATTGTGCAAACGTCCTGTGCTATAGTTGTGCTCAGTAGCCACCTGTGGACAGCCATTGTGAACCCCAATTCGTGAGCGATTGATATTCAGTTTTGCCTTCATCTTGTTCTTGCTTGTTCTTTGATTGCTTGCAGGAATAGAACCTCATGTTCAGGTTGATCTTGCCATCAGCAAGGTCAATAACCATTTGGAGTTGGTTCAGCGATTGCTAAGACACCACGACCTATTCGTTTGTAGTCGGATCGCAAGAGTCACCTCCTCCACAAATTGAAGTTATCCCTCTCACCGAAAGATCGGGCACTCCAGCTCTGTCACAGTTCGTATCTCACAAACTACAAACCCACTATACACAATATTTGGTAGGATTGTAGTCCCATGATTCCCCAAACCACTGACAAAGTTTCACCTCGATCGGACACCGTTTCACCATCCAAACTAATCATCTACCGAATTTGCTCAGTGCTGAAACTGCAGTCACCCGAAATGACAAAACTACTTTCAAATCTGATGCTCTGCTGAACCAAACCTCAAACCAACTGAACCGGATTGAAATACTCTAACACTACAAGAAATATGACCTTCCGTGATGAATGCCTCCTGACAAACGAGCAAAATGTCATAAGGTTATCCACATTTATGATGTTTTGTAGAGGTTAGTACAATTTAGTGATGGAAATTAGATATT
Organism: Setaria italica; assembly: GCF_000263155.2. Lineage (NCBI taxonomy): Eukaryota > Viridiplantae > Streptophyta > Magnoliopsida > Poales > Poaceae > Setaria > Setaria italica. Next base: position 319,470 of record NW_014576734.1, read on the forward strand.
CGTCACTAAGACCGATCAGAAAGTCATAAACCATTCTAATGTCATATTATGATGAACGCTTTTAGGATTCCATGACAACAGTAAGTGTCATAGATTTTTGATAATGTTGGACCATCACGATACTTTTATGAGGTTTTTTAAAGAATCAAATATAATTTTAGTGGGTCTTATCTATGTTTTTTCGTCACGTCATCCATTTCTTTCCTCTCCTGGCTCTCCCATCATTTTTTCAATGGCTCTCCCGCATTTTTTTGCCTGCGTGCTCGAGCTGGCTGCGCCTCCCATGTGCTGCAACTGGGCCCCATGTTACTGGCTCACTCGGGCCGTTGGGCGTGCCGTGCACGCACAGCTTAAATGTGGAATAAAAGGACGCGACGAGAGCTTCTGGTGGGCTTCGAACCGGAGACCTACCGCGCTTTGTTTCTGCAAATTGAGGCGAAAGAGCTTATATAAAGTTTATGACAAGTACCACTGGATACGCCTTCGTTTCTGCAAATTGAGGCGAAAGAGCTTATATAAAGTTTATGACAAGCTGGATGGAGATGAAGAAAACATTTATAGTTCGTGTTTCTCTTTTTAATCTGAAATTAAAATTGTATTTGGTATTACTCCCTCGTAAGAACTACAAATTTGATGGTTTTTTTTTCTAAATTTGCCTAAAATCGCTCTCTTTCATTTAATGGTGATTGTTTTATGTTAATTGCAAATTTATTGGATCATTTTCCTAGGCTTGCTTTCTCCACAAAAGTAGAAAATAGAAAAACTTTATCTTTGAATAGCAACTACTAATATAACTAAATATTTTCTAATATTAAGACAAATATAATGTTATGTCCAAATTTGGGGTGCATTTGTGTTAAAAAATATTTTGAGGCATGCAAACTTGAATGATTGATTTGAGTTATATGAAACTATGTGAGTGATGTATCCATTTATGAACAATGTATATTCCCACTTTATTAAAGTTACTTCAATTTTTTATGTAAAGCTTATTGACACAAAATATGTTTCCATATCTATTTTTAGAATCTTTTTGATCAAATTTAAATTTATTGTAATTATTATATGGTAATTTTGAGATAAAAGGTTGAATTATGCCTACCAAATGATTGGATTCTTCATGTATCTCTAGAATATGGGCTATAATACAACATATGATCTAAATAGTTTTTGTATTTTTCTGAGTTATTCGAGGTACACGTAGTTCAATTTGGAATTATTTTTGATAAGCACATAGAAATTAATTTAAATTCTTTCTGGTTGAAACTCCTACACGATAACTTATATGAAAATACAAGATAATATAAAAATATATATTAGGTTATATAAGATAATTGTTTTTGCATTTTACTTCACAAGGTGCCTTTAAATGGAAAAAGAAAAGAAAAAACATTAATCAGTGAAGACGACCCGTTTTTGGCCCACGTTATTTCTTGCTTTGGGAATTCAGGACGTACCAATGCTTCGAGGGTGACTTCAGGACGTATCCTCGACCTATACGAGTGTGAATGAATTGCGAAGGCTGTCTAATTCCCGGTCAGGTCAGTTTTCAGAAGCAATTGAGACTTCATCGGTCGAAAAGATTACCAGGCTGACGCCCGGCCCCTCGCCAAAAGAAAAGGACGATAATACCAGACTAATAAACAAGAACAAATGCTGCGGGGCAAAAAAAATGCAATTGAATAGCTCTATCTTTAAACAAGGGCGTTGAATTGTCCAGAGGAGATTACACATGCATACTGAAGAAACGAGTTCTCAAGAAATACATCAGTGAAGGGGGAATAAAAGAATGCCAATCTGAGAAGCTTTGCCTATACGCTACAGATGAACATCAGAATATCTACTGAATGTTTCTATCTCCTAACCTCCTATATACTATGCAACAAATGAAACTTCAGCACACCAACAGTGTTAAAAACAATCTCAACAATGAGCCCAGTGGAACTGACTCCAAATGCACCTGAACCAGATTGTCAATGCTAAACAATTGCTCCTACATCGATGTACTATTTCCTTCAAGGTTGTATAGCACCCAAAATATATTGACAAACTTAGTACACTTCAAACTCCTAACTCCTAAGTATTGCTCGCATAGTCGTATCAGTTTCCCTCAACGATGAGAGAAGTCAGTTCATTTTCCTGTTGACTTCGCAATCTTGACAATGTAGGGAGGCTCCTTTTAATTCTCTCAGGTAGGAACCTGGAAAGTTTAGAAAACAAAGTCCTTTATGCCTACCATCTACCAACTATTTTCTAAGTTGTGGCCTAACTAGAGTGGTTACTGTAAAATAATGCAAAGCACTAGAGGAACATTTGGTAGCAAAAATTAAGTTGCAAGGTATAACTTACATGTCGATTCTTTCTGAAATAGCTCGGCGCACAGAAGAGTTGAGCCCATAAGAAATGGAATTGAAAAGGCCCTAGATAAAATGGGAAGCATCAGAATATCCACAGGAAAAAAGAGAACCAAAAAAGGAATATGCTAGAGTTTCAATCAAATTTTACTTATGATAATGAAGGATAGAAGTCACAAATCTATTTCATGTGTGGATTTCCATAAGCGGTTAGAACTCCCACCCTCCCTTTTATTAAGAGAAACTACATCGGCCTTAGGCAGCCTGAACTTTGATTGCAAAAAAGATATTTGGAAGGAGCAGGTAACAGAAAGAAATAAACAAACAAGGCACTAGAACTAAAACTAAAAATACAAAAAAGGCAGCAGCCAGCATCCCAAGACAGGAGGCCACGAGGAGGTAAGATCTAGAACTGCTGCTATAAACTACAGGGAAAGGAAAAAGACGTGCAAGCCTCTTACTCAAGCCCTCCAATTTAGAGCTAATTACTTATGGGAGCAAACGAAAAAGTGAAGCCACGTGCAAGCATCTTACTCAAGCCCCTTTATGATGAATTATGACCACAATATGTGAGTAGATTTAGCTATGCACAAATTTCCTATGTTTCTGGCACCGTATTTAGTGACATCTAGGATCAAATACATAAGCGTTAAGATACTCACCATAAGTCCAGCAAACCCAACATCAAGAAAAGAGAGCCAAAATATCTTGTGTCCTGGATTGGTAAAGTCGTAAAGTCGATTGATAGTTGCAAAAGCCCATGAACCGATTAAAATTAGAGGGTAATAACCCCATCGATTAAATGCCTGCAGAACACAACAGATCAATTAATCATTTATGTGCTCAAATAAAATTTTAACCGCCTGTTTCTGTAAAAAGTACAGCAGAAAGGGAACATATATAAAAAGTGGAATACACTCCATAACATTATCATCAAAAGAACTTTCGTATTGTTTGTTCTCAGTTTTTCTACAATCCGTGTATAAAATTTACAAGAGAAAGTTAGCTATCTTTGGAAGTAAATGGCATCAGTGACAATAAAGCAATGCAATACGAAAGGGAAAATTAGCTATGTTAGGAAGTAGATGACATGGTGCAATAGGAAAGGGGGGAAAAGCCAAGGTTCTCATGGTGGGCCAGTGTCAGGGGCTGTGCGGTGTGTGTGTGTGTTTGTGTGTGTGTGTGTGTGTGTGGTGGGGGGTCCAAGCCGTCCAGACCATGACAACCTGTTAGAGCATTAAACTCCAGGAGTCGTCAGGTTAGAAGCAAGCACTGCAAAGCCCTGGAGGAGTCTCCTCATGTGGTCGAGTTTTTTATAACAGGAAGGGGAAGAAAAATTCTCCAACAGAAGCACTGAAGCAGAAACAACAGCAACTATCATAGAGGATTTTGTACCTTCCTGTCTGCCCTCATGTCAGACTGATTTGATCGATCACTTATACCAGCAGCCATCTACAAAAAAAGAAAATCCATGTGCTTCTTAAACTTCAGAGCATACAGGGAAAAATACCAAAACTTGCGAAAGAGTCACAATGAAGGCCTTGATAGCCTCCAATATACAAGGGAGAACTGTTGAGAGAGAGTGTGCTTACCCGTGTTGCATTGTTCAGCATGCGATTTACTTCATAGTACGTGAACCCGTTGTACAGAATGGCACCCCAAAGTGGAAGATAAAAAGTTATCAAGTGCAAAACCTGCAAAGTGAGAATTTCAGATTAAATTCACTGTCAGCTGAGGGCAATAATGTTTCATAGTCCAAGTAAGACATGTTGGGAATTCCATATAAATAGTACTTCCATTAGGTGCATTTTAGTTTGACACCTTGAGCAGATGTTGACAGCATTCAAGTGGTAAAGAAAGCAGTAGCAAAGGTACACCAGTAGACTATTTGGATTGTTGAATATCATGGGTGAGCTATGAAGGTTTCAAACTGAGATGAGTTTATACAGAAATTCTCTTTAACCAAATGTGCCAAACTTCACCTTTAAAACAACACTTCATTCACTAGCATACCCCTTAGAGAAGTAACACATACTACTTATGGTTGTGCAATAATCTACGGAAAAAACTCATCAAGAGCACTAAAGGTCACATGCCTTTGCCATGCTTCCTTGCTGGATCCAGCACCAGGAACCTGGCCTTCCATAGTCACTTCCTATCGAACGTAATACAGTGGTAGCTAGTGAAGTTCCTGGAGAAATAAATGAAAAAATTGAAATCTTTTCAACTGATTTTGAAAGCTGACACAAGACTACCATAGTTAGTCAGTAAAATAATGATCTACTGCTAAAAATGGAGGATATATGCCTACAAGCAGTACCATCAGATAAAGCTTCAGTAAACAGACATATTGGTCCCAAGATGGTATATGCAACCAAACTATGTTACTAAAGAAGCATATATGTGAAATATGCAGAAAAAGGCAAAAATAATGAAAATGAAGGACCATTTGAGCATGCTGTTACAATAACATCAAGTCAAAAGCTATAGACATGGGTGCAGATTAATTGACAGACAAATGAATTTCAACGTTCATGCTTGGCTTATAAGGCAGAAAAGGTAAATAAAGCAAAAGAAAAACTGGCAAAAATTTCTCGCGGTGGACCAGTTAGAGAGTTGAACTCCAGGAGTCGTTGAAACTCCCATGATCCCATCCTGACCCGGGTTCGAAGCATGGCACCTTCTTAGAACAAAGTCCGGGGGAGTCTCCTGCCTTGGTTGAGTTTTTTTTAAAGTATATAACAACCTATGTGTTAGCTAACAGATACATCACAATGCATCAAACATAGCTATATGGCGTGGACCATTTTAGCTTCTGTCAAGCACATTGATTCATATAGATGATATCGGTACAAAATTGTTAGTATCTTCTGACACAAGGTCTCTCGAAAAGTGTCTTCTAAGTTACCCAACAATTTGCTTAATTTGGAGTTTGGACCATATAACTTCAAAGGAAGGCAGGAAGGTGATCGACAGTTTGCATACCCCACACATATAAGTGGAAAATAGATCCAAATTCTTCAACATCAGTTTTGTGTTTGACAACTGTGCGATGCAGAGTGAAAGCTATGGTGGTTGTCCATAGAAAAGAAGCCACGCAGAAGAAATGAGCACTGTAGTCATGTGCAAAGCAGTAAAATGCATTCGATGGGTCCCTGTAACATAAAAAATAAACATAGTTACTGAAATATTTTACCACAAGCACATAACGAATCTAAGCAGTTGATACAAATAGAATTGGAAAATGAATACTCTGATTTTTTTGTCTTAAATAAGACAATTAATTTTTTGAATATTGGCATTAATATTTCTTAGTATGCAGAATGCAAAGTTGCAAGGTCAAGTTACACAATTACGATTTGAATAATGAGCTGATTTGCGTATGTTTGTTCTGGCAAACTGTTGCTAGCAGAAGTAAATTAACACTTTTTTTAAACAAAGTAAATTAACAGTGAGAAAGAAACCATGTAAGTAATTATGTGTGCAGAAGATATAACTTATTTATATAATGCAGACAGCAACATACCCCAGTATAGTGAATAAGCTGCAAAACATATCCTGCAATTCAGGACAAAGTTATCAGAAAACATACAACGGTTAAGACAATCAGGGGAACGAACAGACCTAGTTTCAGCTAAGCAACCAGACATTTAGTATCATTTTTTGCAAGAAAGCAAACTTCTAGTTGTGATGGAAGTGATGATTGATGAAGTAGGCTTGATAAGTAGGTGTTCATCATCCCCATTTGTTTCAAGATTCAACAAAATAAATTATATGGACAACAGCTACTTCCATATCAGGCCTTTTTTTTGGTTAATCCCCTTCCCAAGGGGGGCGGACGGGATTTATTCCCCTAAAAGTCTGTTGGGGAATTAATCCCCTCCAATCCTTCCCAACGGGATTAATCAAACAAGGCCTTAAAGAATGCACTACAAAGTCTCTAGGACAAGTTCACAAGAATCCCCTCATGTAGCTCTATCCAATTGGAGATGGACCAAACCCTGTGTAATGCTGCAACTTTTCATTCATACTCATGATCTTAAACATTAACTACTGGAATTTGAATGTGGTATATAAAAGAAAGGAAACAAGTGCAAAACATGCCCAGCTTTATGCTACGACCAACGTGCAATCGCATAATTGGTGAAGAGGCTGAGGGAGTATATGGCTCCAACTCCCAGAAATAAATCTCCTGGTGAAGATTGGCGGCAATTGTGTGCGCATTTCTGAAGATCCGATCCCTACTCTACTGCCTGGCACCTGATTCTCAAGAACTACTTCAGCTCATATGCATAAAAGTAAAGCACCCTTGTATTAAACTTAGAACAAGAACCACCAAATGCGTACAATTAGCACGCAAATTAACAAAATACGGCGTACAGATCGCACAATGAGCTCCTAATTCCAAACAGCAACCGTGGCATATCGCACGACTAGAACCTCAAACCCAAAGCCCCGAAGACCAACGAGATCCCAGGAGGGCAGGAGACCACTCACCGAGACGGCGAGGTAGAAGACGAGCTTGAAGGAGAACTTGCGGAGCTCGCGGAAGAGGAGGTAGCAGAGCACGATGAAGGAGGAGCCCACCAGCGAGAGCGCCGCGGCGCCGGTTCCCACTGCGTCAAGGATCTGGCGGTCCCGCAGGGCCTGGCTCACCGCCGCTGACGCAGTGGCCGCCACGGCTGGGGCCATCGCCGTCACCGGCGGCGATCTATGAGGTGGTGGGGGACGGGGGGCGGCGCAGCTGGGCGGGAGAGCCGGTGGTCGTGAGCAGGCAACAGCCGCCCTCAGCTCTGGACTGGAGACCAGCGGCTGGAGGTTGGGGATGACGGGAGGTGGCCCACACGGCAGTGAGACACACAGGGAGGAACAGATACGGGCGAACCGGGCTTGGCCCAAAACTGTGGTTTGATTTAGCCCAAAATCGCAGGTTCGATTTGTTCGGTGTCTCATCCAACAAATCTTGTTCCTTCATCAACCAAATAAAAATGGTAAGGACTATGATCCGGCCGGCCGTAAGTTTGTCCATCTGCACATTCTCAAGATGGGGATTCCCTGTCTCTCTCTTCGCGTTCTCTCCATATCCCGACGACCTATGAGGGGAATCGCAAATCAGAGGTGGAGAGAGGGCCGCACTCGAAGGTGAGTCCTCAGTTGGTGGGGTTTTTTTTGGGAATTTTTTGCCTTCCGCGCGCCGTGTGAATCGACTGATTTTGAGGTGTTCCCACACGGATTTCTGGTGGATAGCAAAGCGCAAAGCTTGCAATCGATGGGGATTGACGCAACAAGGGTTAGTGCTCCTCTCCGTGGTTGTGGTGCGCCATCAATCAAGCAACATAACTGATTTGGGGGACAGTTTTTTTTATGGATTTTGAAGCGCAAATCGACAAGTGGTGGTAGGAGCAGCTCAACACGAAGGTGAGTTTTCATTTTAGGGTTATGGAGATTAATTTCCAGTTTACACTCCCTGATTTCTAAGGCCCCGTTTGGTTACATTTGCTTATTTTTAGTACCTGTCACCTCGAATGTTTAGATACTAATTACGAGTACTAAACGTAGACTATTTGCAAAATCCATTACATAAGTGGAGGCTAAACGGTGAGACGAATCTATTAAGCCTAATTAGTCCATGATTTGACAATGTGTTGCTACAGTAAATATTTGCTAATGATTGATTAATTAGGCTTAATAGATTCGTCTCGCCATTTAGCCTCCATCTATGTAATGGGTTTTGTAAATAGTCTACGTTTACTACTCCTAATTAGTATCTAAACATTCGATGTAACACGTGCTAAAAATAAGCAAAGGAACCAAACGCCCCCAAATCACCTGATTTTTATTTGTTTTTTGGATTTCAGTGGCGGAAGTTTGAACTGGGGACAATGTGGAGGGATAAAGGAGGGCTCAACTGGTTTGCTCTGATGTCGAAAGCATGTGCGGAAGGCGTTCAATGGTTTGGTCTGCTCGGTTACGGTTTGAGAGTTCATCATTGTTAGGGAGATTTTTTACATTCATTTTATAAGACGAGTGCTGGTCAAGTACATGAACATGGGAATCTGATCTGTGTTATTGGTAGTGTTTTTTTATAATCTAGCATAAGTGTTAAGGGAATTCTAGAACTGAATATTCAGTTTTGTAGGATAAGCAGTTGCATCACATCCTTTGCATCTCACATCTGGTTTTTGTTAGTGAAGTGTTGAATATTCCATCAATGACTTTCTGCAACTAATTGTCCATTTTCACTTCTTAGTTTGTGTTATCTTAGTATCCTTTTGGCCATTTAAAGAGTATATCACTGCCGCTAGCTATCTGTTTATCTGTTATCTAAATTGAAAGCTGTTTTCTGTAGACAATGGTGTTACATACTTACATGTAGTTAGGCAAAATAAATGTTCTTATTCTAGGCAAAGTGTTATCCATTTTGATTCTTTTGTTGTTACCATGTACTAACAGTGTCCCTGTGGTACAGTTTCGATCTTTTTTTTACCTCTGTTCGTGTTCTTGCTGGACGAGTTTATCCCCTGCCGTGTTGGCTTAACAAAATGTTTTCTTTAACTTTGATATTGGCTTCACCAGTTTATTTTTACAATCCATTGTAGTTAAACCCTTTGATGATTGAGTTTTATACTAGAGAAGTGTTTTAGGAACGCTAGATTGAATATTCAGTTTCATCGTTGAAGCAGTCTCACTTATTTTTTAAAGATCATGTTGTCTGTAGCAATTGCATTCAGTTTAAAATGTCATTTTGTTAATATTTTTGAAAGCATTGAATGTTTCCAATACTAAATAGTTCAATACTAAGCGATAGCGGGCCAACGGCAGCAAGGTGAGCCCATGATTTCATTTCGTAGGCAACTTATACTAAGCCAACAAGTTTTTTATTCATTTTACTTTAGCATTTTGTTTTATGCTTTTAGCATTTTTCTGTATTTTGACGATTTGCCATTTTTTAGACTACTCATGCTAAATCAACAAGCAAACTATGATTTCATATTTGTTCTGCTAATTCAAATCATGCTTAGTGCTTGATGCTAGAGAGGGGCTCACACAATCTGATGACGTCCATTCATGTTTTTGGTGCTAGAGGGTGAGGCCCATGCTAAGGCCCTGTTTGCCATTTTGGTGCTAGAGAATGGCGAGGGCAGTGGTGTTAGTCCCCGCTTCGTTTCTCTCCCATCCCCTCACTGCTAGACATTTTCATGGGTTCCCGTTTAGTAAAACAAATTAACAGTGCCTCTAAAGGACACAATGCATGCTTTTCACTTGATTTGGACGTTTGCCTAATTTGGTCAACATGTGATGGAGGAGAACAATGTCACTGCTGTGGAGAAAAACCAAGGCGGATGACAAGAATAACATAGTTTTCACTAGGCAATAATATGATTTTCATTAGGCAATAATATTGTTTTCATTAAGCAATACATGGTTTTCATTAGGCAATATCATTGTTTTTATTAGGCAATACATGGTTTTCGTTAGGCATTTACATTGTTTTCTGTTAGTTAATGTTGTAGCTTCTAGTTATGCAAAAGTATTGCTCTCATTTTGGGCAAGTTCTATTCTCTATTAGGCAAAGTATTGTCTTATTTGCTTGCCAATTTATTCTAAGCTTCCTGCAAGTTCATAATAATGTCCCTACAACCTTTAGCTAAAATGCTTACTACTGTATGAAAAACATTTCATTATATGTCAGAAGCTAGTTGTTCAGCTTATCTGACCTTTTTCCCCTTACTCTCCATCACATGCTATCTAACTGAATTTTTTCCCCTCTTTATATGGCAGGTCATTAAGTAGTTCAACATGAATGCAAATATGAAGCACAATAATATTTGGAGAAGCAAATATGATGTGTAGTATGTTCAAGTATTTAGCAAGGAAACCAATGTTGTGTCCATTCATCTTGGGAGTATATGTTCTGACTTTTAGATGCCTGATGCAACTATGTAATAAGTAGTATTTGTAGGGTTAGGGTCACGCAACACTGTAAATAAGCAGGAATGCAGTGTCATGCAGTCTCAGCTGTGCAGCTACAATAGTACAGCAAAGAAAATGCTAGTTTCTAACCATGTAGGTCTGAACTATGTGCAGGCTTTCTGAAATATTTGCTAGAACTGTGCTATTTTGCCCATGCATGTTTGATTGATGATGCGCAGTTCTGCCGATGCAGCTGTTTTTTTTTGGATTCACGCAGATGGGCGGTGGTGACAGTCTAGTTCTGGCTAGAGAAATTATGCACGGTTCATCCATCCAGTTGCGTTAGAATTGATTGATAATAATATTTACTAAAAAAGTAAAAGTGGTGTACAGGATTTTGTCTTCTTTCTTAAAAAAAAGGAGCCGTACGTCCGGCCTAATTACGGCGGGCGTAAATTAGGTGTGTCCAATAAAAATTATGGGATGATCATCCCATTCTTAAAAATAGGTACGGAGCATCCCATCCCAAACGCCCCCCTGGGGGGGCAGGGCGCGGAGCCGTTGGTTGCTGGGTCGGGTCGGGTTGCGAGTCACTCATGCGGGACCCACCGTCCCGATTGCTGCCCTTTGCTATGTTGTTTATTTGGATCATAGGGCGGCGTGGGGAAAGCCTATCTCTTCCCCGCCGGCTTGGGAAGATGGGATGGGGATCCGGCCATCCGGTTGTGCGTGATTGTCTAAGTGGATCCAACTTTCGGAAGCTAAGATAATATTCCAGCCTCAAAACATCATCCTTAAAGAATGTGAAACATTACATAAATGCACATGTTTGAAGTTAATACGTAGCCAAGACATCAGAAGATTCGATGTACCAAAGTAATAAAATTAATGTAAAAGCAAAAACTTAAAATTTTCTACATCAAGTAAAAGTGGAACCGAAGTATGAGCCAATTCCAATAACGGGGAAGAGAAATAACTCCATTTGCTGATTGACACTCACCAAACCAAGATCGCATCAAAAGTATCCATGCTTCCACTAACATAGGTAGCATGACTTTCGAATTCGTGCTAACTGTCTATTGCGTATGTTTTATTTTTCTTCAACCCTAACTCCCTCGTCCACTCGAGTCATTGCTATCTTTTGCTTGTTCCGCACCCGCGCACCCCACGTTGCTTCCCATGTACGCTACTACCTCTGCTCCCCTCATGCGCTCTTTCAAGCCGTGCGTGCCGCCCCGCAAGCCATGCTCGTCGTGGGTGCCGCCACCCCTACTCGCCGTGGACGCCGTGCGCTTCTGCAGGCCATGTGTGCTGCTCCCGCATGTCTACACCGCCGCTCTGCCAGTCGTGCTCGCCGTGGCTGCTGCCGCCACCCCTACTCATCGTGTGCGCCGCCCCCGTCGTGTCCACTACTAAAGCCTACCGACGCCACCTCCACTGCCCTTGTTGTCGCCAACTTGGGACAAGGAGAGAAAAAATATTTCAAAAATATTGATCTTGTAAAATGTTGAATTAGTTATTTTCATATGTTGAAACGAGCTATGAAAAATGTTGAACATAGTAACTTTCAGAAAAATGTTGATGTAAATTTTTAGAAATGTTGAATCCGTTATATCTGGATGGTTTTGGTTTTTGTGGACTGTAGGAAGGGAAAAACACTCGGTAAAACTCACCGATCAACCTGGAAAGCTGATACCACTTGATAGAGTCGGAGTGCCCGATCTTTCGGTGAGTGAAGATAAATTCGACTTGGTGGAAGTAGACCCTCACGATCCGACTACGACGAGCGAACCCGAAGCGCCAATGCAATCGCTGAACCAACTCCCGATGGTTACCAACCTCGCTGGTGCGAGATCAGCCTGATCACGAAGATCGATTCCTGTCCGCAATCGAAGAACGAACAAGAAAGAGAGGCGAGCAATCTAAATATCACTCGAAGGTGGAGTTCTGAATCACAAGGACAGCGCGTATTTGCGCGTGTTCAAGAGTAGCTAAAGCTAGATGTAAAACAAAACTCAAGTCGTAAACAAAAAGGACTCGGACTAAATAAAGGGGGCGCAGCCCCTGGAGTCCGAAGGGGTCACGGCGCCCAACCCTAGGCGCCCCACCTGGGCTGCCTTGTTGGGCCATCTTCTTATTCCGATGGGCCTTCGTTCCTTAACAGCATGATGAAGTTTAATTCTCTCGCACGGGCTCGAGTGATTGGCCCAACTGGAGGAGCAACTGGAGGCGCCTGAGGTGCTGCTGGTGTAGATGTACTCGTGGTGTCCTCATCATAAAGTTACCAAACTTAACTAGCTTCTACGAGTTACATGAGTTATATAGGAGCCTTTGGTTGTCTATTCTCCGGTGCCTGCATGTTCTGGACGCAGTCATGGATGGCATGGGTGATGTAAAATAGCAAGCCAGGGTGAGGCATTGGATGCAGCTTAGTCTGGTTGGGTTCCCTGATGCAGTCATTGATGCAGCAGCAGCTCGTTTCTGTTTCAAGGTCAGCCGGACTCGAGTCCTTTTCTAGTTCAAAAAAAAAAAAGGCCAGGTAGGGTACGTGCAGAAATGGCAAACATGCTGGCAAGTGTTTTTTTTTTCAATAATGCGCTGTTCCGTTAGAGATTTGGAGCTGCATTTTTATTTTTATGTTTTCACTTCGCCGGCTTGACGGTTGACCTAGCTCAGTGGCAGTGCTCTGTAACATTTTTTAATCGTAAAGCTGGTGAGGAAACTACACGTTCTTGGTACGTCGTCGGACGCGTGCCATCGTCGTCCTGCCGCTACGCAATCTTGGCCTTCCGCAGTCCGATACTTCCCGTCCCGCCATGGATGCCCCGCACGCGGAGTACTCCGCGATGCCGCCGCCGAAGAAAGCGCTTTCCTCCGTTTTTTCGCTTGCAAAACCTCCTGCATGTGCTTCCGTCTCCCACATCGAACGCCCCCGCGGCCCACGCCATCCTTCGCTCATCGCGCACGATCTCGACGAAACATCCTGCAGTTGCTCCCGTCTCCCACATCGGACGCCGCGAAGGAGCGATCAGCGTCGGCCTGCACCGCGAGCCTGCATGTGGCCTCCCATCGAAATAATCGCGAGAGAGAAAAAAGGAGCTCTGTCCTGCTTGTTCTGATCACCCTGCCCTTTTTTTGCTGCAGATTTGTGCTGCATAACAGGAGACAGCAGGCACATGCAGACCCTGCTCGCGGCGAGTGATTCCCGAACCCTATCGAAATTGGCATGCCTCCTTTGTCGATCGCGTCTCCCTTGTCATTTCCTTGGCTGCCTGCCGCTCGTACGATAGGAGCAGCAGGCGGCAACGATGTCTGCGCGGCAACTCTGGTGAGAACCGTCCAATTTGAACTCGAGTTGACGGTCATGCCAATAAAATGAGAGCCAACACTTACTCGTCTTGTGACGTGTCAAGTAACAACTCACGTCTAGAGATACAAGACTCGGTGCAATTCGATATAACAAGAGACAATCCGGTAGTCCCAGTAAGTGTTTCACAATAAGTACAAGATCGAGCAACACCAACCATACAAATTGCACATCACCTCATAAACCATAAAAAGCAATTTTAAACATTATACGAGTTCAACAATTAAGATTACAAGTTCATGACATGGATCAAATCTGAAATTTAATTAAATGAGCTTCAAAATACAAGTCTTGGACTCATAATAACAACAACATGAGATTAAATATCATGGTTCAAGTTTACCCAACATCTAACTCATGAAAAGAGCACCACTACGCAGCGGATACGATAGAATAACGCAAAAGAAATGTTGGTGTCGTTGCCCAAGAACACCACCGAAGCAACAAATGACCGCTTTAGTCACTCATCACCCACCCTCGGATTGGAGGGGTAAAAGTGACTGAACACGGCTTCTGGTTCACTTGCAACTTTTGTGAGCGATAGCAATATGAGTACAAAAGTTAGTCGTAAATCTTACACAAATATATATAACAAGAATTATGCATAGGGTAGAACAAGAAGTAAAGCTTTAAGGTTAAAGTAGATTTGCAAAAACCTATCTCATTCTATTCTTAATTTTTTTTATCATAATCATGTGAATAACACCCTATGGCCAGCTAGCAAGTTTTCTTAATCTTGCCCAACCCCACTTCAAATTTTAGTTGAAAATAATTGCATCAACATGGTAACATATAGAGTAAATATAAAAACAAGTAACATAAGCATCCGATAACTCTATGATGAATTTATGGGACTTGAGCTTGCTCATAACCGAGAGAGTGCGGCAATTCGAATTGATTTATCCTTGCAAGGGTGTACTCTTTACCCACACAACTCGAGGACTTTACAGCTCGCACACCCAATAAATGGTGCACAAGGGGGTACTCATACCAACCCTTTCCAAACCGCCCTGAACTATGAGTAAAACACGCCTAGCTTATGTGGAGGATGACCTATGTCCACCGGGACACCCCTAGGCTCCTCTACATAGTCCGAAGACCACACATCTAGGATCATGCCTCATAGAGCGAGACAAGTAATGTATTAGGCTTATTCATCCCATTAGGGAAAATATGGTAGCACAAAAAATGTGCTTAAGCCAACGTCAACAACGGACGGTCCTTAATCGACTCAAGTGGTCTATGTCACCGAGACTCCATTCTCGTGACCCTACACAACGCTTAAATCTCGTATCCAATTAACCATCATGTTCATTTATTCAACAACATTAGAGAATCATATTAGAATCGGTGTTGATTAACCTATAACCATTTCCCTTACCAAAGTAAAGTGATCATTCTATGTCTAAGCATGGCTAAGCAATTAACAAGATTAATTCATCATTACCCATACTACTCGAGCATCAATGTGTATAACAAAGCAAGGGAGGCCATAATATCAACAACATAAGTTCTAACAATGCAATAAGATAGGTAACCCACATGCATCCCATAGCTATACATAGTAACAAATTTATTTAGAAAGTAGGATAACTATGCATAGCTGCTTGCCTTAGTTTTCCTCGGGTTCAACCTCAACCTCTACTTCGGCCTCGGCTTCGGGCTCAACGGTCACGTTCTCCGGCAAGTCGCTCTCTAAGATGAATGAAATACGCGCATGCATTAGAGATGATGCTATGAGTGCAAATGCTCAAGAAATGCATGGAAAATAATGGAAATAGTAAGGAATGAATTGTTAACAGAACAATCACACCTACAACAATAACCAATCATCAAGATTAAATGGAATGATCATCTTAAATGATTAATCCACTAGCAAGCATAATTTGCAACATTAAAATCACTGTTGAAGCAACAATTATGAAATAAATCACATTGACAGAGGATAACAAAACAAGATCATGAGAGTTGGATTCACCTTAAAATCTATTTTCATTAATGAGGTATAAATAAACAATATAAACTATTATTAAACACATTAAATCATAAAAGTCATGTAAATCAATAATAAAAACATAAATATCATTTTCATAGATTCTATACAGAAAACATAGGCTAACAGAAGTGATTTCAACATTTTATTACTTTTTTACCTTTTATTATGCAAATAGCAAGATTAAGACAACACGCAAGAAATAGATCTAATACAGTGTGAAAATCATAGGTTCTACTTAAACAAGTTGCAGATCTGGAGCATATATTATAAATGGAAGCTAACAAAATTTGTTCCACAATTTTTGAATCATCACATGATTTATAAAGTATTTAACAAATCTAGAACAAAATAAATCATAGAGCAAGACCTACAGTAATAGTATGCACATACTCAATTTTGAAATAAACTATATACCAACAGAAACACAACAAAATAGGTTTTGCAGTTTTAACTTTTTCTGCACATTTCTATGCATTTTCAAACTTTTTAGCTATCTAACTCCAGGAAATAAAGAAAACCGAAGTTATTTTACGTCTAAGCCCTTAGATCTATTAGTGTCTTGCACTTGGGTCCCTGGATTTTCCCATAAACCTCCTCTCCTTCTCTCTTCTCTTTCCCATGGAACGAGCATGGGGCTGGCGGCACATGGCCGGCCGTGGCCTTGGCCGGCGGTGGGGGATGGCACGGCATGGCGGGGGGGAGCAGCTGGGCAGTGCCCCAAGGTGGTAGAGCTCACCAACAGTGGCCCAACAGTAAGGAGGAGGCGGCACAATAGAGGTGCTAGGGACAACGGATAGAGGCGGCCAGCGAGCTCCCTGCACGAGGAAAGGGAAGGGCAGGAGAACATTCAAACAGACGCGCGATGTCGCTAGGGTGTTCTGGCTGCAAGGAATTGAGGTGGTGCTTGGAGGTGGTGGCTGGCTAGTGTTTCGGGGGAGGCCGGCGTCAGCATTTAAAGGAGGAGTGGGGTGAGGTCATGGCGGCCAGTCCGGCGACGGGTGGCCTACAGGCGGTTCCGACGCTGCCCAATGGGCGAGCGAGCCAGCGCAGGAAAGAAGGAAGGAGGCATTGACGAGTGGGCCCGACCGATTTTTAAACCGTCCAACTTTCACCACTCAAACAACCTAGCTACAGGCACCCAAAAATCTCCCAAAAATACTCATTTGAAAGATAAAATCATAAAGAACACAATGCTATAAGAATAACCTCCAGAACTAATCAGGTTTGCATGAAATTGACAAAAGAAAATAGCTAGAACTGAGACTTAAATGCATTTTTAACATGGGAAAACATCACTGAAAAATTAAGTAAAAAATATTGTAAAATCATCACATTGTACCTAGTATTTAAATAAAATAACAGGAGATATAGTTGTATAGCAGAAATTTGAGTTGCTTCACAAGTTTGAATTTCAACAATAAACAACAATTTCATGAATTTAATGAATGCTTATGCATTGATGCTCCATCATGCACAAATGATGCTCATGGTGCTCATTTTAACATGTTAAGCTTGTTTAACAAATTTGGGTTGTGACAACTCCCACCAGCCTGACCTGAGCAAGAAACACCATTTGGAATATATGTTCTCAGTGGTGTCTATCTTACTCATCCACTTGGCACTTGGGATGTGTGCCAGACAATCTCTCTCCTCGTATTTCTAATGTATTCTATTTTTTAGTTCAATGTATTCCTCCACCGGACGGCGCAGAGGGGCAACGGAAGTGACCAAATTAGCAAGCTAGTTACTCACAAGCATTTTACCGAACACCTTACGTGCATAGAACAAAACAGCCCCTTAACATCAATATTCAATACTTCAAACAGGATGTTGTCCATACTTCACATAGGCAATAGACTTGCAGCAGTAGCTCAAACATCATACCTAGATTATAGCAATTCATGATTCTTTATCCTCATAATAGTAAACAAAGGGAATCTTCACAAAGAGGCTAATTGTGAACTCAATCACATCATCATCAATCTCAATACCAATGGTGGCTATCTGCTCAATAACATGTAGCAAATGGCTGTAATGATGTGCCAAATATGTAGTACATCCTCTCAAGAGTAGCTTGGACAATGGCTGTAACATGCTGCTCAAATAGTGGATAACTCATGACAAATCCTCCACTTCAAATGTTACACACCTACTACTCATTCAATCTCTAATCGGAATAGCTGACTGAACTCCACCTGAAATAGAACATAATGCAGACTACCAAAGTGGAGCAAAATTATCATGTCAATAATGGTTACAAGACAAACAGACAATCAAATAAGGGTAACAAATATATATCACCACAAGCAGCACCCTAAACTCCATAATAAGAAACCTCAAAGGATCCAATGAACTACCAGCCTCCAAAATATCCAAAAAAAAGACATACACCAATGTTGAGCAACAAATGATCCTCAAGTAAGCACAATGAGGGGAGACAATAATGAAATATCATACCTCCTCCAAATGTATACAATCAATCACTATAGAGAATGAATCACTCACCAGTACAAGTAGCAAGTTGAGTAACAATCTCAACCATGCATGGGAGAACATGCAGTGAGGTTTCACAAATTAATGTTCTATTTATCTTCTCCAATACCACCAACGTGGTGCCATGGTGAACAATGCTAGCAAATCAAATACTCCCAACCAGAACAAAAAAACCCATATATCTGCCTAAAGCATCACCTGAATGCCGTATAGCATAATCTAGAGCTATTCAATTTAGAATGTGACCCAAAACTTCATCAATTTGTAGGATGCACCACAAAGTGCCTTTGCAATAGCACCATAAGACAGCTCAAATCAAATGAATACCCCAAAGTACTGAGTAACCATAATCAAGATTCAAAAGTGATCTCAGTAATATCAAATGACTGCCTCAAAATGGAGAGTATGCTTCCCAAATGCATAAGTGGACATAATGGAAGCAACTCAAACCTGAACAAAGACTATCCCAAACAACATAGCATGCTTCCTGAAAGAACATAGCCAACAAGGTAGAAGCAACCCACAATAAGATTCCAAGATCGTCTCAAGTAGTGAGTACACTTCTTAAATGCCCAAGGCTAACAAAATTGGAGCAATGAGACTGTCGTGAACAAGTGAGATGCTTCTCAAATGCACAAGGCTACAATAACAAAAGCATTTCACACCATAAATACCAATACTATCTCAATTATTGACTTTGCTCCCCGAATACCCAAGGTTGACAAATAGAAGCAACTCATACCAAAATACCAAGACTGAATCTTAACCAACAAATATGCTTCACACATGCAAAAGGCCAATAGATAAGAATGTAACAACCTAGATTAATTAAATGGTGTTTTAATCTTAAGATAAGTCACTAGAGCTTAAAGAAGAGCTTTGACAGCATTCAAGCAAGTGAAAGTACCCTTTTGCCCTCACAAGGTTAAATCGCTGCCAAACCGTAACTTCAATTCTTGCTTAAGAACTTAAAGATCTGTCCAACTAAGAGTTGTAGAACTCCACCCTCCTAACAACTTTCATTTATGGTGTTTTGCTTAAATCTGAGCAGAAACCCTCCAAAAACTCAAAATACCAATCTGTGTTGTTTTGTTCTAAAGCAAGCAAAGTCCAAACTTTGGGGCTCTCTATTTCGAAATTTCTAATGTCATCTTGAGTTGAGCCCTATATAAAAGTTTTAGAGCTTTAGGACCTTAACAACTTTTGTTTTAAGGAGCAAGTTTGAAATCTACCCTGAAATCCTTCAAATCCAGGTCAAAGTCCCCTAGATTGGTCAACTCAGCCTCCTTTAGACATTCCGGCTAAGTCTGGAAGATCAGCCCGACCCGACGCCTTAAGGCGGGTTTATCTTTGAAAAGTTGAACAGAACAGCAATAAGTCCCTTTATAGAAGTTGGAGAACTAAGTTCGGACGGAGTCATGGGCGATCCACATGGTGCACGGAAGAGCAAGAGTACACGGATGGTGATGGAGATGGCGTCGGTCGAGTCAAATGGGATGGAGGCGAGTCAAGTAAGCGGCCCGGGAGTCGGGAGCGAAAGACTTGGAGGCGTCAAAAGCTTGGTGGAGACCGAACATGCATCGACATCGGTAGGCCATGCCTTGCGGGGCGTGTGAGAGGGTTTGACCGGTTTGGCCTCAAAACCGTTGGTGAGTCATGCCAGGTGCGTGTGCAGAGGGTTTGACCGGTTTGGCCTCAGAACCGGGGGACGAGTCCGGTGCGGCTGGATGGTGTCAAGTCAGAGGACGTGTGGCACCATCCCGAAGCTTGCGTCGAGGTGAAGCTAAGTCATGAAGGTGCCATGTCCGTCCGTTGAACGAAGAAAATGTTGGATGGTTTTACCCCTGGGGGGGTATTTGAGGTGTACGCTTAATGTAAGGGTATTTTGGACTTTGGCCAAATATCTATATATACGTGGGAGGGATGTTGGGGCAGCCATCCCTTGGGTGCTGGTTGGTGGTAGGCTACTCAATTATTTTGTGAGAGTCTTTGGTAGAAAGGGAGAGAGGGAGAGAAGAGTGGATCTTTGTGTTGATCTTTTTGCCATCCTAGTTTGGATTGTGCTTAGGAGTGGCTTGTTACCGGATATGGTGAAGTAATCCAAGAATCAATTTCGTGCTCAATTGTTTCTCTTTCTCAAGATCTGAAATTTATCTTTTTTTCCTATTTTCGAAGCATTTTTGGGTGAATTTTTGGATCTTGCGATTGGCCACGATTTGGGGTGTTTTTATTGGAGCAAATCGGTGCTAGGACATGTGCAAGAACATCTAGATGATCCCTAGCAAATCCATGCACGAGCACCTTGGATTTTGAGTTTTCCCGAAAATCTCCTTCTTGTGCCCTTCTCCAAATCCATGGAATCTTGTGACCAATTTGTGAGCTTTTCAACTTGAAACTTTAGGAATACCTTTGGTATGTTATTGTGAGTCTATGGTTCAAATTTCATGATTTTTGGAGGTTGTTTGATTGAGTTTTGGATTTTTCTTCTCTTCTCACTAAGGCTGATTTCTGGAATTCCAGAATATTCCGGAAGATTCCGGAACTCTGGAAGTTTATGAAGGTTTCTCCGAAAATCTCTGAAAATCCGAAATTTTCTGAAGGTTCTTCCGGATTTTTCCGAACTGAGGTGTTGTTTTTCAAAGTCTTTCTTTCGACACTTGTTTGGACTCTTTCTTACTTTCGCTATTCTCTTCCTAGCATTATTCATAGGTCCATTAGCTCGTGTACAGTTAAGTTAAGTGGACTTAATTTTGCTAGAAGAGAGGTTGTGGGATTTTACCCAAAGTTCTTGGAGAAAATTTGAATCGGCTCCTATTCACCCCCCTCTGATCGCCTTTCCAGTCCTTCAATACATTCACAAGACTTGTGGAATTCGTTAGTTATTACTCATACCACTACTGTTGATGCTCATCTTTTATGTATTTATACAGGAGTTGACAGTCTAGATTTGGTATTTAAGAGCCGTCAACAATGATACAAATACCACACAAATTGTCTACCTTGCCAATTACCATAACCAAATGTCACAAAGTGATATCAAACTTGCTTACTTACAAAATTGACATATTTAGGCAAAATACATTTTAGCATGTGCCTTTTATAATTATCTACTCTGGTATCACTTGTGAGCGTAGAAGGGTAGTGAAAGTGGCCAAATTAGCAATTATGTGCATAGAACAAAACAGCCCTTAACGTGATGTTCATACTTCACATAAGCAATATATTTGCAGCAATAGCTCACTAACACATCAATCCCCATCATCAAATCATCAGCATATCAAAAACCCCATGTATGCCTCATATGACAACCATACATACACCATTCACCCATAAGCAAATGGCACCAATAACAAGCAAGATAGTGGGCAATCAACATATATGGCAAGAGAAATACTGAATCAAGAGTAGGCACTAAGATTTACGTGGAAACCCCTTGCGGGGAAAAATCACGAAGGACGGCGAGCAAGCAATTCACTATGAAGATGAAGGATATAAGAGGTGGGAGCCAACAAGGTTGCGGAGGCTCCAAATCTCCAGAAATTTCACTCTTCTATTGGCCTCACCCTCTCCTCTCAAACCCTAGCTCTTTCTCCCCCTCAAAGAACAAGAACAAGCCACACCAGAGAAGAGTAGCTCGGGCTCCTTTAGGGGCTGATTTTGATGATTTTCAGAAAGGCCCCTAAAGTTACAGAATAGTGCAAACAACTCTTATTTCAACCTACCATATGTCTAAGCACTCTTTTGCACCATGTATTAGCCAAAATAATGCACAAATGGTGAAATTAGGAGCTGCATATTCTTACAGTTCCATCTATTTTGCAAGATTTCTGATTTCTGAATCAACTTTCTCCTACAGATAACAAGGTTCCTACTGAAGCATTGGTAGACCTTTTGTAGGCTACTACTGATAGACCTTTTGAAAAGAAGACGAAGCTGGTGCGGAAATTGCTCCATCGATTTGCTCAGTTGAGAAACCATGCCGCTCATGCCATGCGCTGTCTCCAGGGCATCTAGAGGCTGGAGACCTGCCCCTTTTACAAACCTGCAGTAATGGAGTCCACAACGCAAGTGATATAGCCTATCTCTCTGAAGCAAAGAACCACTCAAACCTGAAGCAAGAATGCTTGGCTAGTGGTGCTCGAACAGAAAACATTTATTTATTCATCTCACAAACTTAATTAGACTAGTGTTGAAGAAGCCTCTTGTTTACCAGAATTGATGAGATGGTGACCAACACTACTATTCTGAACAAGTGGAAAACAACAATTTGTAGTTTGAACAAACTGCAAGAAGATTTTCTAAGGAGTTCTAATCCTATAAAATGATTGTATAGATATAGTATATGTACAACTCGCTAGGATACATAACTTAAAAGAATCATATTGTAAAGAGACTCGATGTGACAGTTGGATGGATGAACGGTTGCAAATTTCCAAATAACTTAATGCTGGATCACACCACTCGGCCTCTCCGGTTGGGTGGGGGTGGATTCGGTGCAGGTTCGGCTGGGCTATCATCGTTGTTGCTGGCCCCTGCTTGCCATTTTCTTGTTTCTTTCCTGCTTTTTTTAAAATTTTGAAAACGAGGCACAGTTTTATTTATCGCCACTTATGGTTTCTGTTTGCCTCGGGTTGATACCTCTTCATAATCCTATATAGGTCAATTGCTCTCATTTTTAGTCTTGGAAAATTCAGGAAAAGGTGAAGCACTTTCACTTGTTGCATCATTCTTGGGAGTATTTGTCAGTGAACTAGCGAGTAGCGACTTCACCGATGGAAAATTTTCCATCCGACGTCCAGACATTAGCAGTGCCTGGAGTTGGGTCGTCCGGCCAGTAGTTCAGTGGACTAAATTCACAATTCAATCAGAAGCGCTTTCTCTTTCATGCAAGTCTTTCCGAATCTAGGACACCATCTAAATAATCTGCTTTGAAGAATTTGCGGACATACTACGAGAGAGGAGGTAGGAAGAGTACAAAAATTCAACAGCTAATGTAGTTCGGCTCCGCAATTGCAATTGAGAATGGAAGGGTAAAAGATGCACATATCATCCATTTCCCAGGTGCAACAAGCCGTACTCTGTGCATTTCAACAATGTCAACATTCTCCCCCAATGCTACATTTATCCTCTGCAATTTTAAGCGTAGGTACTGATAAGCCAAAGTGATATGGTAGAAAAAATTCAATAGCAAAAAGGATTCTCATCATAAAAGAAATTTGCTGCTGTGGTAATACTTGGTGCTTACCCCATGGAAGTCATGTTCAGGATCCTCTGCTTTGGAAAATCCATAAACGTGGATCATTGGCATGACACAATGCAGTTCTGATTGACCACTCCGCAAGATCCCTCTGAACACATCTGGGGAAAAAAAAATTCGGAGATATCTTTATGTATGTGAAGTTTTTCAAAATCAATTCAACATGGAAACATATTAAAGTTGTTAATGTTCTTTAAAAACAAATATTGACTCGCCATCTTTTGATTTCAAATCAAATAAATTTTGTGGGATTGGTCTGCAATGAACTGGATAGGGACAATCTCATATGATAATTGCATGGGATGCTCTACTGCTTCAAGATATATTTACCTGTCTCCAGAATCCGGAGAACTTGTGGAAATGTTGAGGTCCTATATAAGTCCAAACAAAATATAATTCGATACAATCTGATGATTCTCAGACTAGAATAAGGCAATGAGAACACAAAGCAAGGAAGGAGGTTTCATTCATATGTTCGGTCTACTGCACTTTCTTAAATTAAACAGTTGCATTAATAGAGGTTTCATTCAGTAGAAACGAGAAAAAAATCAGTTACAAGTACTATTTTCCAATTAGCCAAACTCAAAAGAGGAATTTGGAAATACCCACCTAAAAATTCTGCGGCGTCATTGGGCAAATTCATTACTATTTGGGTGACTGGATGCACATGCTGGCTTGAATATATTGCACTGATAAACCTTCTAGCATCCATGTTAAAAACCTATCCAGCAAAAAAAAAAACTTAATTCACGAATACCATGAAGATGGCTGGCAAATGAACACTATACTTAATTATCCGCCATATTTTATGAATGTCAACCATAAAAACATGATTGAATGGTAAATTTCTGCCGGTAATTACTTTAAAAAGTATCTCATAGTATAGTAATGAGCTTTAGGAACTGCACTACATTGTAATTAAATATACACAGTACAACCATGACATCTTCAACCACAGGTTTTCTTGCCTGTAACAATACCAACATTGATTATAGGCTGCCACTATTTTACTTATGCAGATTTACCCTTCAAGCTAGAAGCGACAGGATAAACATTAATAAAAAAAAATAGATGGTATGTTTCCTTGCTTATCTCAGTCAATACCTCTATTTTCCTTTCGAGTTTGTTAAGAACCATGTTTCTCTTGAAGTATTCCACTGCAGTAGGATTTATGTCATTTGCATAGACATATTTGACCTTTTTTGCAGCTGAAATTGCTAGGGGACCAACCCCAGAGAACATATCACCTGCAGCAGGTTGAGATAACCAACAATTGGTTTAGTTACGACTTAAGAATTAAGATAAGGGTGTGGGTAATGTACACACTTCCAAGTCCACGCCCAAATAAATTTCAAAACAAACAGCAGATTAAATTTAAATGTTTTAGTTATTCGGGTCTGACTCTGATCCTTAATTTGGTGTGACACATGCATTTAACATCCCAGGGCCTAGAATTCCACGGCATTACAAAAAACATGAAATTTCATGATCTTCTGTAAGCAGATTAATATTGATGTAAGTGATTATCAAGAGCACATTTTCTTCCTTGTATGTAAGGCTGTTTGCATAAGCTGATTATGACAAATAAATATGTGTGTTGACAGATTGGAACAACTAGGGCAACTGCAGCTGTATAGGCTTATCATATGCAGCAGAGAACCATAGGAAGGAATTAGCAAGATAACCTCTTGTACTGTATAGACAAGTTCTCAGACTGATTAAGGTAGAAACTAATTTACGAAAAGCACTGCAAAGATACAATATTTCAACTTCAACAGAAAAGCATTGTCCTAAAAAGCTTTCCGCAAAGATGTTGCTAAGTCATAATGTTATTATGGAATGGACAAAACCCATAATTGCCAAAAGGAATAGGGCTCGATGGTTGGCCCTGATTATACATGCAACAACGCAACTATTCAGCAAAGTAGATGACTGGCCCTGATTCTACATGCAGCAAGCCAAGAATCTTACAGTGCTAAACAAAATGCAATGTTGTAACTTACAAACAATATCAGAGTTTCTAAAGATGTCATTGACGAGCCTCTGCCTCTCGGTGGCTAATCTAGAATTCCAATAGCTGCACCAGATCATCATTGAGTGTTAGGATAGGAAACCAAACATACAGCTGAAATTGTGAAAATATGCATAAGGCATGCTTAAGAAAGAGTGAACAATCTATTTAGGTCTAGAAACTGGGCATAAACAACCAACAAAAAGTAATGATTTGAGCATCATCACTTATTAAGATACATAATTTTTTTCGCCAGGATGCAACATCACATTTTTGTTGCATTCGTATTCACCCTTCAAGCAAAGTGGAATCTAACTTTGTAGTCCATAAACAAAAAGGGATTTGAATATTTGATACTTCAGTTCCATCCATAAACTTTGATCATAATACCCTTCATACAATTGAATACTATTTCACCCAAGTAACATCGAAAGAATGGCTAGTTTCATCTCCAAACCCTATGATTTTGTGTACCTTTTTATTTATTTATCATCAACTTTGTTTGAAGACGCATCCTGACCAAGGCAAAACGGCAATGGAGTCAATGAAAATCTACAACCATGAATATTGTGAAACCTCCGATATTACCTCTCTAATATATGAAAATTGTTGAGCCTTCAATTTGTTAGGAATAAATAATTGATTGTTTGATAATCCAAGTACACCCATATTTTCAAGTTCTGTGGACAAGAAAGTGGATACATGATGCCTGAGGAGCCAATGGTACTAATAAGGCTAACTTGGCAGAGAGTGGATGGAAGAGCAACATTTTTTTGTGTGTTTTCCATGAGGCACTAAGGTTTGTCCGATTTTCTATCATACACATCAGCCTGCAAGCTATTCGATGCCATGGGCTCTGCAGACACAGGATTTTGTGCCTAAAGCCATATGATACAGGGGTACTAAATTTGATGAACATATGACTATATTGATAAATGTACGTAAGAAAAAGAAAACAGTATACAGACAGCCTTTTGGTGGGCAAATATTATGGGGAAAGCGGAGTATAAAGACCTCGCACAAACACAAACTATAAATGAAAATATATCTTCCATTCTTTTGCTTATTTTACAGAAACATGTAATCTAGAAAAGTGTGCAATGACCTTGTTTTAATTAGTTAATCTTGGCTATTCAGATACATAACCATATCTTCTTTGTAAAAGGATTTTTCCCATAATAAATATGAACAATTTCTCCTATAGTGGCCAAATACGCTTAGCTGCTTTTATAATGAACTCAATAAAACAATGAAAATTTGATCTATTTGGGAATCAACACCTTGGATCCCTTTCCTGTCTGTATTGAAGCTCAGTATTAGTGTTATGGCTATGTGCCATCCTATGGTTGTACTAGATGGAATAATCTTAATAACATCCATGAATCCAAAATATGAGCCAGGTGAGAACAAGAACATACACTGTACCAAGATCAACTTGAAAACGGAGGCCGCTCTCAATGACCATCGTACGAAGGGAATCATTACCGGCTAAGACTTCAAGTTGCATAGTTCTATAGTCATTTTGAATAGCATCTATCTTATTGACAACAGTTTGGATTTTTGGCTTGTTTTTATCCAGAACCACCTGCAATTCAAATCAAGGTATTGAATGGAAGGGGACGTACTGAAGGTTATGTTGGACACCAACAAATCGTGTATCACATATTACCTGAGCGATAAGTTTCTTGTAAGGCAGATGCTCATCACGCAAGTTCAAGTGTGCAATATGCCCTACTGTTTCAAAACCTGTAGGAATTATTACACCTTCAGGGAGTAATTCCTCTAAAACCTACAAAAGATTAGCAAAAACCAAAATAGTTAAAAAAACATTAAATAAAAAATATACCAGCGTATAAGCTGTCCATAACTTCGCAAACTGATGTAAGTTGACTTCACATATCTAATGGGCTGCACAACTAATGGTGTGGTAACATGTTAAGGCATCCCTTCCTCCACAAAAATCCAATTGCATTGCCAGAGAAAAGTTTCTAATCAACCCATCGCAAATCATTTTGGAAAGAACAAAAATACTGCAAACTTGTGCCATGCATTGAACTAAATGCTAGCAAATCACCACTTTATATATGTGTTTTGTCAAGGATGATCAGGTAAATATCAAAAGTGCATTTTTACAATTCAATCTGACCTGGACAGACTGAACCTGTTGTCTGACTCCTGAATTTGCAAAGGCAGTGTTACCTGGACATTGGACAATGCACAAGCATTAGACACTTACACAAATTAGAGGTCTCCTAAAGCAGGTGTTGAAGATATTTGTTCGAAATAATCTAACGTTTCAATAAATTGAAACCAATAGAGTAAACTAGAAAAACATGATAATGCCCAGCAACATCTTGTTTTCTGGGACACCCATGTGGCCTAGCAATAGAATATGAAGTATTGGTCACGTCTATGGAACCAAGTGCCCACTATACTATTGCTCGAGTCCGATTTTTGCCATTGAATTCAAATGCCAGACAACTTGGGCTGTCCACTGTTCGTACCAGATATCATCGGCCCTTGCACCATTACCACTCTGGTTTTCACCCACATCACCTGTCCACATTAGCAATGACTGATGTGGTCAAGGTTGACTGCTGCTGACTTAGCTATGTAGTAGAGCATGCTGCTGCCAACGCATACGAACGTGGCGGCCATCCACAAGAACACACCTGCCATGCCTGCTCCTTGGGAACAAAGTACACGACCGCAGGTCCACAATGAGCACCAGCAGCGGCTCTGGTATGCCAGGCTCCAAAGGCAAGGAGAGCATGCCCAGCTGTCTGAGGTCTGTCAGCCTCATCTTCTTCATCCTTCTGTTGTTGCGTAAATCTCTGGGTTGCCTAAAGGTTCCCGCCGGGCACGGATGCAGGAGTGGAATCGTCTACACATTCTCAGAGCAAATCTACCAATAGAAAAGGAAAAGAAAACGAACAAAAAGAAAGAATGATCAGCCCTTTCAGGCAGCCTACATGGAGAACCCAAGTAAGCAAGATGTTTCCTAACCACAGGAGGAAGCTGAGTGCCATCATGGCTGGGAAAGCCACTGCGCTCCAGTACCACCAAGCACCACATACCCCTTCCTCTTGATTTGGCCACATGAGAGTTCGATACATGACCTGTGAGCTCAATCTGGACTGCAAGGAACATGATTTGGGGCCATGCGGATTCGAGTGGCAAAAGTTTGGATAGTTTAGCTTGCGATTTGGCTGGCCATGTCCATGCCGTGGTAGCAGCCTATAATGGACAAGATAGCAAGGGAGAGGGAAAGAAATGGAGCCAGAAGAGAAATAGAAACAGGCAACACCAACAAAAGATATAGGATGGCAAGTGGGCCATTACATTTTCTAAATTGTTTTAGTTCTCAATGAGCCTAAGCTAACCAAAAGGATAGCTGATGGGTGGGCTCCATTGCCACATCTACACCTAAAACCTGGAAGTAATGAGTGGATGGTGAGAAATATCTAATTTTAACATTTCAAGGGTCGAAAATTACCTGGTATGTGAGTTTGATGGCTAAAACCGGACTCGGGTAATAGTTCAGTGGTAAAAAATGGACTTCTCCATCTCTTTCTCCGGTGCCAGTTTGCCAAGATTTGTTGGGGAGTCTTACATCTGCATATAAACCAGGATATGGATCCTTTTGCAATCATAGAGAGCCTTCATCAGCAATTGAACATTCCCTTCTTCATGGATGTGATCATTATCATGAGCTGGTGCATTTGGATGGTGCGCAATGACTTGATCTTCAGAAACGTTCAGCCGGCTTTGGATTCATATAAAGCCTTGTTCAAAAAAAGAGTCTGCTCTAGTGATTCTACGAGCAAAAGGAAACCTAAAGACATCTATGGCCGCATGGATAGGTTCAGCCCTGTAATTAGTCTCATTTTCTGTCTTCTTTTTTTTTGTTTCGTGGTCCTCTTTGTAGCTTGTACCTTTCCTTCTGTTTTATTCTCTAATATATAACCAATAGGGAGCAAACCCTCCTGTTTCATTCATAAAAAAAAGAAGGAAAATCTTACTCTAATAATGGCTATAACAAATGTCAAATTTTTGTAACAAGCAAGACGAGAAGTATTGCCAAGTCTAGGTAACACTGCATGCACGAACTAATGTTGTATGAGTATAACCATTTGCTCTGGAGCGAGATTGTCAGTTTTAGCCTTCATGGCTTGAAAACCTTCAAACTCTGTGGAGAAGTGGGATACAGCAGCTTTCTTGATCTGGTTTCATTAGTGTTATTCCCTCCGTTGCACTATATTTGTCCATAACACACCATGCGCACATACCAAGGAAGTACTAGTTTAATAAAAAAATCAATGCGAAATGACCATCCATGACCCTATTAAATGTCATCAAACAACAATTTCTCTTCTACTGAACAATTTAATTAGGGGTAGTGATATTACAATAACTACATCCTCGATATCCTCAATGGACAAACATTGTTGAACGTTTTCTCCCGAGGCCATAGATAAACATTGTGGAATGGCAGGAGCAATACCAACAAAAGTGTTCCCATCTAGAACCAATTATATTGTCATTAGAATTTACATTTTGTTGTTACAATATAATAGCATTTAAGATTCTGTTAATGAAACATAAGAGACAAGGGAAGAGAGTCATCATTTACTACTCTTGATTGAATTAGTTTGTTCAGTTAACATTGCAGAGTCCACTTTGATGATCATGGTGTTATGAGTGAGCTCGCTGGGGAAAGGGAAGCAATTTGTATGATTTAGTCAATAGGAAATGCATGAAAGCAACCAGAAATGTATCAGGATTCAGTAATACAAAATTGGAAGCAAATGGTGCTTAGAAATTCACAGGAAAGCTAAAGGTACCTCATTCATTGGCCAATAATTATAGAACAAGGTTAGCTGACAGCGTATAAGCTCATAAGCAGACAATCCATCCTGTTGAGTTTCATGGTTTAACACACCCTGACAAATAAGTAACTGAATCAGTAAACAAATCTCCAACAGAACAATGCAAGATGAATTATTACTGGACAAGAAAAGATTATAGGTGTAAATTACATGATGGAATTAAATTCTTACAGATGACAGATAAAAGAAACTGTCATCAAAATTCTACTCGTCATGGAAAAAATGGACCGAAATTTTAAGAGGAAATCTGGCTTAGAAGTAACATATCCATCATTTCTTTTAACTCTCCTCATGATACATCATTTCAGTGCAGCTTCCTGAAGCCTTGAAGTTGATCGCAAATATAATCAGACCGTTGGATCGAAACAAGTATGATACCGACCATTAGGATTCATGTATTTAACCTCAGCCGGAAACATGGTACTATAGGTCTTTACTGATTCATCTTGAAGAGATGCAACAGTATCTCATTTTAGAAGTTATGAATATCAGATTAAGTTCTGGTAACATTCTCCAGAATAACCATTAACGGGAAACCTTCCCATTAGATGCCATTCTAAGTTAAAAAAACTGATACTATGAAGATGCACCAGAAGAAATCAGCACCTTGACAGCCTCTGGCAGCTCATCGACCCTCCTCTCGGCGTAACTCTCGTCCAGCATCAGCAGCCGGGTGGGGCCTATCCTCCACGCGCCTCTCCCGAAGCCCTCCTCCCCGACCAGCCCCTTCCACCACTCGTCTTCGTCGTCCTCCATCCCCTCCCTAACTACCTCCACCACATACGCCTTGTCTCTGTCAGGCTCCCGCGTCGCCTCCTCGTCGCCGCCGCCTCCCTTCCTCTCCCTCCTCTTCCGCGCGGCGGGACTGGGCCGCGAGAGGCGGGCGAGGTTGGGGAACCGCAGGAAGCCCCGGGCGTTGAACTCGCGGGCAAGCTTCTCCCGCCGCAACACCGCGGTGGCCGGCGGGGCGGGGCTGCCCGGTTCCTCCGCTGTGGGGTGGCGCGGGGGAGGAGACAGCAGGGAGATGCCGAGGCCGAGGAGGCCCTGGTCGTTTGGGAGGCGAGCGACGTTGCGGACGCGGGGCCAATTGAGGAGGTGCCCCCGGAGGCGGCGCTCGAGGGGCGCGCAGGAGGCGGCGGGAACGCGGAGCGCGGCGAGGTCGAAGGCGCGAGCGAAGGGATCTGGGTAGTCCGGCAGGGCCCGGCCGCGGCGGAGCGAGGGCCCATCGAGGGGAGGAGAGTGGGGAGACGAGGAGGAGAGGGGTTTAAGGTGGACACGGAGGAGGAGGCGAGCGGAGCCGGGACGGCGAGGGAGGAGGAAGCGGTGGGGGGTAAGGTGGAGCGCTGGCGCCATGGAACACAGCGGCAGGCAAGGCACGACGAAGGATAATGGACCAGAGTCCAGGGATGAGAAATTTGGATTTTGCCCCGGTAAAAATGTGGGTTTGCAAAATCGCAAACGGTTAGGGTGTCCGATGCCCCCCGAAAATCGGATGGCCCAACACTGCGACGGCAACCATGTTGGTTGGAAATTTTCGACGCGTGTTTTGTTGCAGGATACCTGATATGTTTCGGGAGGAGAGATCCTCCAACCTAAGGATGGATATTGCGGTGAGGATTTTGCACATAATTTTTTCAGTAGGTAGATGACAATGTTGCAGGGGATTTCAGTCGATTATTGATGTTGTAATAGTTAGTTTAACATCCTACGATAAGTAGATCTATGATATTGCGGTGATTATTTCAAGATGTTTGACTTCTGAGCTGATGTTGCAACAACCATTTTTAGACTGTTGCAAAAACCTATTTTAGAGATTTCAATAGTTAGTTTTTCATATTGCGCCATTTTAGCCTATTTAACTAATCCTATTTATTTTACTGATAAACTCTTTTATACCAATTTCATTCTTCGGGAAAATATAAAGAACGATACCTGGAATACTCTTCGGATAAAATGCTACAACGATATATCCGTGCGCTTATGGATTTATTCGTAATGTTAAGAAATGCCAACAACAACCATGTCCGTCCTTCGTAATCCCTCATGTTCGGGTACACCATAGGAGTTCATAAATCAACAGTAACTACACTGGAAGACCGGTAAGGTACTGTCTCCCCATAGTGCCTAGGCGCATAGAACCAAGTCATGTACAATGTGTGTGTATGGTTACGCTTGTATGATTTGTGCAGTATATAGGAAGTATATATGAACCTAGAGCAAACTCCTAGACCTTTTTCTCTAGATTAGTTATCTTGAGATGATTCTTCTATGTGTGTCACGCTACTCATCCAATCATTATCTTTACCTGTCTTGTGTAATGTATCTACTCATCCTATGATATACTCATATGCATAGTAAACTTTTTTGAACTACCCACCTTTCTTTTGGAAATACGATATCCTAAAATACTTTTAGGTGAAATACTACAATAACATATCCGTGCGCTCGCGGATTTATTCGTAATCGTTAAATATACCAACACTCATCCCAAAATGGGCTAGTCGGCGATGCCAAAACCAACTTGAGTTAGTTTTTGCCACTAAACAAGTCTCAGTCTCAACTCTATCCGTTGTAAAATCAACTAAATAGAGCTTGCCCTTCAAGCGACCCGTAAAAGTAATAGAGGAATCCTCCCTTCTAAAGACGGTACCCTCATTAGTAAAGAGACAATTGTAACCCTTCTCAAAAAGTTATGAAACGAACAACAAATTGTATACAAAAAATTCAACCAAATAAACATTAGAGAGAGATTTGTCATTTGAGATAACAATGTTACTCATGCCAATTACATCCCCTTTGCTATTGTCTCTATAGACAATACTTTCTTTAGGTGAGTCATAATGCTCGAGGGATGTGAACATATCCTTCTCCCCGGCCATATGATTTGAGCATCCACTATCAAGCTACCGTGCGGTGCCACTGGAGGAGTAGGCCTACAAAATAAATTAAGCTCAAGATTTAGGTACCCAAAAATATTTGGGTCCTTGAGGGTTAGCGGGGTACATTTTAGGAGCCCACACACTGCTTAGAATAGCCTTCTTTGTGTAGGCACCAACATACTTGACCACTATTTTACCATTTTAGTCCAATGTTACCATGAAGTCGGTGGTGTAGCTCGGTGAAGGCTCATAAGCAACCACTTTGTCCTTTAATCTTGTCATAGTTGTTCCCACAACATTGGTTGTTGCTTCAACAATTGGCTTAACTTGAGTTGGAATGGTCTTTATTACATCATGAACCATGTCCATCAAGTCACCAAGGTTTCCGCCCTTGTTGAACATGAGGACCTCGTTACCATTTACCACCTTCCGGTCATTTACCTTGCTACCCTTATAGTGTCCAAGCCCATCCATGTGGCTAGGATGCCTCCCAGCCTTGTACTTTGTTGACGCTCGTTATTGACACCTTTTTACCCCTGTTTATCTTCAATAATGATATGAATTTAATACCTAAACTATTGATCATACCTAACAAACGGTGCATTTTCACATATGCAATATATTTTGGAGGATATTCTGTTTTGTAGGGAATTGGACTTTAATGGAGCATAATTGGATAAAGCCCTGAACGAGCGATGACCCTAAACCCTAAAGATCATATCTGTGTTGCTTTGTTACCATTACTCAGAATTACAACGTATGCATTGTGACAACTCTAGCAAAATAAACTTGTTTAAGCTCAAATAAGTTGAGTAGGCACTAATCTAGCTAGTGAAAAGTCCACTTTACCCTTAAAAGCTCAAATTTGGGATTAATTCACAACTTGAAATTTTGTATAGAAACTTAAAATTTTATCAAACTAAAAGTTATAGAGTTTTACATTTCTAGTAACTTTTATTATTTGTACCTTGATTGATTTGGAGAGGAAGAGGTTCAAAAACTAGAATCAAAATTAGTGGCAATTTGAAATCACTCAAAAACTCTTAAGTGCTGAAAACAATGAAAGTCTTCAACTTTGCAACCTTGTTTCTCACAAATTCATATATGAACTCGAGTCAAACCTTTTATAGAAGTTGGAGTGCTACGAGTCTACTACAACCTTGCTAAACTGACCCAGGGCCAAAACTCAATTTAAAACCGTTCAAAAATCAGGTCAAAGTCGACCAAAATGGTCAACCCAACCCAACTCTACAAAATCAGCTAAGTCTGAAAACAGTCCCAAAATGTGTATCTTGGCAAGTCAGTTTCTCATAAAACTTGAACATAACTTGAGAAAAACCCTTTATAAAAGTTTTAGCGTTACTAATCCCCTACAATTTCTCTTATATGATCTATACTCAAAACTCGACCAAAACGCTCCAAACCACAGGCCAAAGTTAGCCAAATCCCTAAAAACCAGCGCAACCTGAAGATCTGCCTAAGTTCGAAATTTTCACATTTTGCCGAACTTTGGAGCCTTTCATGTTCGGATCTGTTTCGATTTTGAGCAAAAACCTTTTATAAGATTTAAACCTTGACTTATGGGCTACAAGTTTTATAAAGGTAGATTTTGAAGCACAGTTCAAAATTTGAGTTTAAATCACACCCAAAGATTAGCCCTTTGGCCTGCCTCGTTTGCACCGCGCCCAGGACGCGCTCGACGCATCGCACCGGCGTGACGTCACCGCGTGGGCACCCCTCATCGGTGCTTCGCTGTCACCCTATCACCGGCGTGAAGGGGTGGGACGACGCGCCCTGGCTGCCACTCTAGCGGCAAGCTTATTCCCCTCTGCTGCAATCCCTTCCACCCTATCTCGCTTGCCACCGCACGTGCCCGCCTGCTCCCTCTCGTGCTACGCCTCGCGCCTCCACCGGCCGAGCCCTGCCTCCTTAACCTCAACCGCGATAGCGACAGCACAAGGCCCGCTCCACCACTCAGCTCGCTCGGCAAAGCCATCTCTCCGCGCCCAAGATCGAGCTCGCCCAATGACCACAAGATCGTGCCCCGCAACTCCGCTCCGCCTGCCAATGGCGCCGCCGCAAATCCCCGCACGGCCAGCTGCCCTCCACTCCCCTCCGGTACCTCCCGTCAGCGCTAGGAGCCCCGCCTCACTCCTCCGCTCCCTCCCTAGCACTATAAAGGCAGCAATTACGCCACCCGCGACCCTCCCCGCACTCGCCAAGCTCCGCCGCTCCTCTGCTCCAAGCGCCGCCGTACAACCCCTCCATGGAGCCCCCTGCTCCGCACCACCCTGCACCTCGCCTCCACAAGCTTCGCTGCCACTATGCGCATCTCACCACCCCCTTCGTTGGCCACCAAAAGCTTCCCCGACGCCAAAACGTCGCCGGACACCGCCGCTGCGACCTGCTTCCTTCCCCAAGCCGTTCTGCCATCCATGAGCTTCCTCCACGCCCCAAACTCCGCCAAGCCTCCCCTAGTGAGCTAGCGCACCTCCCCAGCTACTTCTCGCCCACGGTTTGGCCGACCATCGCTGGAATCGAAACCGTCTGCCGCCGTGACTCTGTAGGGGCGCGGGTGTGTTTGGGAAAACATCGCAGGGACCTTTTGTTTAGAACTGAGGGCATATGTGTGAAGTTTCGAAAACTTCAGGGGCCTGGCTGTAAAGTCATTTCAGTTTTATTGTTTTATTTTGGCAGATAAACAGATGAACTTTAAAAATGCACAGAAAAATCTAGAAAAATTGGAAAAATACAAAATCAACTTTTCTGGACTCAGTGAAATGTGTAGTTTCATAGAAAAATAATCTTGCATGTGTTACTATAGAAATGTTTTACTTATGACTTATTTCTTATTTAGGCCTTTTAATGCATAGTAAATCAAGAAAAAATGTAAAAATAACAAGTCTAACTCTGAGATGTTTGTTTCAGTGAGTAGAAGCTTTGAAAAATAATTAGAGCCTTGGAATAGATGTTTAAGTCACTGTTTTAGTTTTACCTTTGTAATCTAGGGTTAAATCTTTCTTTTTGCATAAGTAATGTAATCCGTTAGAGAAAAATATCAAACCACCTGGGTTAAATCACTTATGAAACATACTTGCTAGGAAAAATATCAATCACTGAATGAAACTTGATGAAATAGGCTTAAATTTTTGCACAAATTTAAATCATAGAAAAATATGGAAACTAAATGTTCTTCACCAAAAATTATGGAAAAATCACAAAAGCTTTTGTCACACTAGTGTAACGTCTTTTAAAAATATCAGAGCCAAACTGCTGCTGGAACTTGAGTTAAAAATAGATCCCTATGCTCTACCATAGGGTACTGTTTTAATTTTAGTTAATTTTGTAGAAGTTTAATGCATCCCAAAATTTTACAGTAGCTCACTAATGTGATTAGGAAGCCTCTATAAAATTTTCAGAACCATACCTTATAAGGAGCTAGTAATAGTAAGGAAATGAATAAAAACCATTAGGTAATAGTAAGGGTAAAATGGTAATTTTGGAAGAGAGACAAAAACATTCAGAAATAGGATAACTTTCCAAATAAACCTTGAGCAACCCTAAAGTGACCCCACCTCTTTTTGTGAAGTCTAAGTTGTAAAACATTATATGTGTACACAATCGCCATCAAAGTTAACCTCGAGTTTTATATCACCACACACCTTAGTTCATGAAGATAATGAAAGTTAGAACCTTGTTTAGGTGAATGTGGTCGAAATATAATTTACACTGCAACAATAATTCATGATTTTTATCCTGCATATGAAATCATGAAAAAATTGAACTATTGCATATGCATCTCGTGTAGAAGCAAACCTCGCAGACGGAACCTACGAGTTGACGCATGCTCCCGAGGAAGGATCTGCAGAACTGCACCACGTCGAGGCTGAGTAGGAGATCCCAAAATCTACTAGCGACTCTCTCACTAACATAGTTCAGGAAGGCAATCCCCGGAGCATAACCCAAATTTTTTGAATTTATGCACTACTTATGCTAGTTATGTTTGTGCATTAAGTTTATAGGAGTTGCTTAAAACCTTAGTTGCATGATCTTAGGTACCTTTCGTTGAACACTAGTATGGTAGGCTAAGTAGCTGCAATGCTAAATAGGACTTGGTAAAAGTTGAGTGATTTCCTATCAGTCGCGACTTTATAGGAGTTGGTTGCTTGCTCATGCTATAACCATAAGGATGACGGACGGGACCGAGATTGGTTCCGTGTGGCGGAACCACCTAAATTAACCTGGCTAATGTGCACTTAAGTCACCTAACACACAATCATGCACCTTAAACAAGTCAACTTAGTCGTCCGTTGGATTTCATTCAATAAACCACATACTCAGGATCGAGAAGCATTGCTCACACGAAGGTGAGTGGTTAAAGAGATTACAACATTTCCATCACATTAACATAGTTCAACCACTTACTACATCAGAGTTTTCGAAATTCAAACGGAATTTGAAAGGTTTCAAACAACGAAGAAGCAAAACATGCAGAAGCGAAACGTCGATACACGATATCATGATGAAGCTGATCATGACATCAATAACCCCTGTCCTCGGAGGGATCCCACTCAACCGTCCAACCTAGAGGGAGTTGGGATGGCCAAGTCACACTTTTAGCAAAAGCAATAACATCCAAGTTACCTGAAAGTAAAGCCACAAGCAAGGCTGAGTATACTAATACTCAACAAGACTTACCTGTTGGGTGGCAACTACTCCACCGACTCCTAGACATGCAAGGCCTTTTTGGCGGAGGGGTTTGTTTTGCCAAAAACATCTATAGTAAGTCCTTACTTTCAAGTTTTAGCATCCAGTTCTAGTTGATTAATCGTTCCAGGTAAGCACCTATTCTAAGCAAGCATGTTGAGCAATAATTTAATTCAAGCATCAGCATTAATCATCATCTTTTGTTCCACTTCTTAATGCAGCACAGTAGTCAAGCAGTCTCAAACCGTGAGAGGCAGACGATTCGAATCGAGTTTCTTAACCTTGCATGGTGAATCTAAACCCACGACATATGCGTACCACACCGGGTCCACACATGTCAGCCGTCCCCATCAATCCCAAACACGTGGCTAGGGCCCACTTCCCTTGGCGTACAATGCCCCACAGTCCCGATCTACGCCACATCGTGACTGCACTTGTACCCACATGCTGCAGTAGGGGAACCCAGTTCCAGAGAGAGTGGGGAGTATGCCCACGTCCCGGACCAATCAGGTACTAGGCTTCCCTATCCCATACTAGGTATGAGCTTAGTACTTTCAAACACTTGACCATGAACACTGACACATTACAACCTTAGCAGCTTTCTTCTAGACAGACGGGGCAATCCACCAATTCAGAGCCGATTGCTCGGCCCCGTCCGTCATCCTTATGGTTTCAACATAAGTAAACAAGCAACTCCTATAACTCGCGAGTGATAGGAAATCACTCGACTTCTACCGAGTTTCTATTTAGCATAGCAACTACACGACCTATCATGCTAGTATTCAGAACATAGATACCTAGGACCATGCAACTAGGGTTTCAAACAACTCCTATGAACTTAAATGCACAAACATAAGTAATCATAAGCAATGCATAAATTTAGAAAACCGGGTTATGCTCTGGGGCTTGCCTTCCTGAACTATGTTAGTTAGTGGGTCGTTGGAAGCTTCGGGACTCTCCTGTGTGGCCTCGACGTGGTGCAGCTCTGCAGATCCTTCCTCGGCAGCAGGCGTCAACTCATAGGTTCTGTGTGCGAGGTTCGCTTCTACATGAGATGCATATGCAATGTTCAAGTTTCATGAGTTTGTGAGCAAGATGCATTTCAAGCTAAACAAATGCATTAAGTGCAACGACCACTACACTTAGATAAACATTAAACTTTTTTATACTAGATGAGTAATTTCGTGTTTTACTCCTCGGGTGTATTTGATGGTGATTGTGTACACATATATTAGGTTTGTTATTACTAACTTCCAAAAAGAGAAATGTTACCATCCTAGGGTTCATCAAGCTTAGATCGGAAAGTTATCCTATTTCTGAATGTTTTTCTATACTTCTTCTAGTATTTACCATATTACCCTTACTATTACTTAATTTGTTTTCATTCATTTATTTTGGGTTTAACTTCCATAATTTGTTTCTGCATGCAAACAGTGAGATATGGCACTAAAAATTAAACAGGAACTTAACCATATCAAAGCTAAGCTGCTGTAAAATGTTGGGGCTCGGTAGACTTCTACAAAAACAATTAAAATTAACTTAAGATCCTATGGTTGATTGCACTTAACTATTTTTATCTCAAAATCTACAGAGAATTTGTTTCTGAAATTTCAACACTGTGTTATACAAGTGCAACAGAGGTTATAGTGAATTTTTCACGATTTTTGGTGAAGGACATCTATGTTCAATTTTTTTCTAGTATTTAACTTTGCATAAAAAGGAAAACATGTTTCATTCAGTGAACCTTACTCTTCCTAGCAAGTATGTTTCATGGGTGATCTAACAGAGGTGGTTTCATATTTTTCTCTAACAAATTCTATTACTTATGCAAAAAGTAAAATCTTTCACTAGATTTCAAAGATAAATCTAAAACAGTGTGTAAAATATCTAAACTAGGGTCACCAATATTTTTCCTTGCACAAGCTCAATGTGACAAAGCTAACAGAGGTGGTTTTGTTATTTTACCATTTTTGGGTGATTTACCAAGCATTTAAAGGCTTAAACACCAAATAAAATCTAGTGGTAAACAATGATCAAGAACATGCATATGAGTATTTGTAGATGAAACTACACATCACCAAGAACCTAGCAAAACAAGTTTCATATTTTTCCCATTTTTCTACATTTTTCTATGCCCTTTCAAACTTTCAGCTTTTAGATCTAGGAAAAATAAACAAAACCAAGGTCAATTTGGAAACTAGCCGCTGGAGCTAGATTTTAATTGCGCAAAGGTCCCTGGATTTCTCCCATAACCACCTACACTTTCTTCTTCTTCTCCAATGAGACCCCCACGCATAACAGATCACACGCACGGTACATAATTGTCTAGGCCGGCCATGGCCTTGGGCCGAAGGTGGGGGAAAGAGAAGGGGCGACTTGGGGAGGGAGAGGGGCGGCGCACGGGGTCAAGGAGGTGCTCACTAGCGGCGTGGCAACGAGGAAGAAGGGACGGTGCAGGGAGTAACGACGCAGGCAGGGGGCGGCGGAGGAGCTCCCGTGGAGGGGGTTGTCCGGCGAGGGAGGGAGCCCTGGAAGGGGCAAAACGGAGGCGCGACGATGTGGGGATGCTATTGCCGCGAGGAATCAAGCCAGGAGCTCACCACGGTGACAAATTTGGTCAGCAAAGAATGGGGAACAATGGAGTTTGTGGTCTGTAATGGTGGATGAGAGGAGGGAAGAGTTGGGAGCTTTATATAGGAGGAGGATGGCGAGGATAAGGATGGCGTGGTGACTCACCCCCGGGCGCAAGGATTGGAGGGGAGGGGAGTTCCCATGGGCGTCGGCCAGGTGGAGCTCGGCCCCTGCAGGCCAACGGCGTTCGTCTCGTGACGTGAGGAAGGAGAAGAAGTGCTGACGCGTGGGCCCGCGGAGAAATAAAATGTGCCAACTTTGACCCCTTAAACGACCTAGCTATCCGTGTCCAAAAATTCTCCAAAAATACTTGTTGGAAAGATAAAATTACCAAAAATCCAATGCAACAAGAATCAACTCAAAACCTTTTATTGTTTGCCCACAATTGTCAAAACAAAACAGCTAAAATTGAATTTTAAATGAAATTTTAACCCAAGCAAACGTCTCTGGAAAATTTGGTAAAAATATTTTAAAATCATGAAATAGTGCCTAGTATTTGAATAAAATATTTGGGGGTATAGTTGTATGGAAGAAATTGGGGTTCCTTCATAAATTTGATTTTTCACCAATAAATAATAAAATTCTGAGCACTTAATAATGCATGGCCGAAACATTCATTTATGCACAAATGATGCTTATGACGGCCAACTATGCACAAAAAGGTGTTCATAGGGCTTAAATATGCATGATGATGCTCGTGATGCGTGTCGTGGTGAAGGTGTCGTGTTTACCATGTGTTTTCTTAGAAATTTTAATTAGGCGGTTGAATCTCCAAAAGTGAAAGTTTGAGAACAAGGTATGTGCTGTAAGTTTCATAAAGGCCACATATGAGAAACTCGATGGGCTTGGAAGTTGGATGGTGGGATCTTTGGTAGAGCATCGGCCAAAACTGTTTTGGAGTTGGATTGAAATTTGACCGAGCCTACTCGATTTTGGAACATCCTCTGCTCAAAATCTGAAGAAGTGCTGTGAGTGGAAGGTGTTCTACTTGAAAAGGGATACCACTAGTATATTGGTCAAGATTAAAGTTCTTATATAAAATTTGTTTTTATTTGCTTCACAAGTTATTCTCAACAGGAGGGAGTTTGTAACACTTGGTTCAAAATCTGAGGTATTTTTGGATCTTACTCTTAGCAATTTGGAGTTAGCTCTAATTTATTCCTTAATCCCTTTGTTGAATCTTTTGATTTAGTTTCTTAATCACTTCGATGATTCTCTAATTTAGTTGCTTAATTACTAGGGCTGTCACATTCCGGCTTGGTGGTTTTGTCCCGTCTGTCTAGTGATGAATATGCTAAGGTCGAAATGTGTCAGCATTCACAGTCAAGTGTTTGAAAGTACTAATATCATACCTAGTATGGGATAGGGAAGCCTAGTACCTGATTGAATCGGGACGTGGGCATACTCCCTGCTCTCTCTGGAATAGAGTTTCCTCTGGTGCACCATGTGCGTACAAGTGCAGTCACGGTACAACGACGTTCCGGGACCGTGGGGCATTGTATCCAATGGAAGTGGGCCCTGGCCATGTGCCTGGGGATTGATGGTGATGGCTGACAAGTAAAGTGGACCCGTTGTGGTACGCAGATGTCATGGGGTTAGGTTCACCTTGCAAGGTTAAGAAACTCGATTCGAATCGTCTGCCTCTCACAGTTTGAGACTGCTTTACTACTGTGCTGCACTGAGTAAGAAGAGGAACAAAGTATGATGGTTAATACTGATGCTTGATTAATTTTGTTTGTTCAACATGCTTTCTTAGAATAGGTGCTCACCTAGAATGGTTAAACCAACTAGAACCTGCTGCTAAAACTTGAAAGTAAGGACCTACTTTAGACGCTTTTGGCAAAACAAACCCCTTAGCCTAAAAGCCTTGCATGTCTAGGAGTTGGTGGAGTAGTTGCCACCCGATGGTTAAGTCTTGCTGAGTATTAGTATACTCAGCCTTGCTTGTGGCTATGTTTTCAGGTAGTGCTGATTTTGAGGAAATGGTTGCTAGTTTGACTTGGCCGACCCAACTCCCTCAGGGTTGGACGGTCGAATGGGAATCGTCCCTAGACAGCGTGGATCCTGGGAATTGATATCATGGTCGGCTTTGCCATGGTATTATGTATCGACATTTAGCTTCCGCATGTTTTACATCTTCGTTATTTGAAACCGTCCAAACTATGTCTGAATTTCGAAAAACTTTGATGTAATAAATTGTTGAACTTCGTTAATGTGATGGGAATGTTGTAATCTCTGTAACCACTTACCTTCGTGTGAACAATGCTTTTCGATCCTGTATATGTGGTTTATGGGAGGAAATCCGATGGTCAACTAAGTTGACTTGTTTAAGGTCCATGGTCGTGTGTTAGGAGACTTAAGTGCACTTTAGCCAGGTTAATTTAGGCGGTTCCTCCACATGCATAGTCTAGGTTGCTCTAGATTGGTTACCTCTACTCTATTTGCTATTTGTCTAAGTATGCTAGATTAGATTTGAATCACTCATTAACAAAAGGCTCATACTAACAATGCTAGTTGAAATAGATCTTGTATAAGAAGTTTCACAGATTGATAAACCTTGAAGGAGTACTTTGAGGGAAGAGCTATAACTGATCCGTGCACTTGCAGTTCACAAATTGGTGTGCTAATTGCCGTCAATATGCTCTTCTAGCGCTGTTGCCGGGAACTAATCTTGCTTAACTATGCATCTGTATATATTATTTTCTGTTCATGATTTTTCCGTGTTTTCTTTTTAATCTTTATCATTTTTGTTCAATCTCAATCAAAAGTGCAAGTTTAGTTCTTGTATATATGT
The DNA here is from genome assembly GCF_000263155.2 of Setaria italica. NCBI lineage: Eukaryota > Viridiplantae > Streptophyta > Magnoliopsida > Poales > Poaceae > Setaria > Setaria italica. The sequence goes on from NW_014576734.1 coordinate 362,762, forward strand.
GTTTGCTTTCACTAACGCTAACAGTATATGTATGACTATCTCTCCAACAAACCGAAAAATTTTGTGGATGATCTAGAAAAAACTTTAGAGGCAAAGGAGACGTTTAGCACAAGAAAGAAAGCTAGAGATAGCAGAAGCTTTAGCTGTCAAGGAAGAATTGGAATCATTATCCTCTACTCTAGAGTCGACACCACCAGCAAGTCCAACAGGAGCGCGAGTAGCACCGGCAGCACCAACAATGGGAGATCAACCTCAGCTGGAGCGTACTATTGGTGAGCCATGCATCCTAGACATCACTGATTTACCTATCCATGAGCTGGATGACATGTTGGGATACGAGGTAGGCTACGCTAGCGTAAATCAAAATTTCTACCGCGTATAACCAGGAAGAACTGCCGTATAAGGATCACGGGATTACCACTCGACGCACTACTGGTGCGGAAGATGTAGATATGCGTCGGTGCAGTGAAGACGATCACGTAGTCGTACGTAGTCGATCAACGTAGTCGTACGTAGTCGATCACGTCCAGCAGCTCCTCAGCAGCTCGTCCACGTGCACAGCAAGATCGCCTCCGGTGCCGCGGCTCGTCGTCAGCTCGTCGTGGCTCGTCGGCGGCTCGTCGATGGCTCGTCCAAGTGCTGCAGGCGCAACACCTCCAAGGTATCCACACGTGCAGGGAGGAAGCGTCGCAAGCCGGACTGCTAGATCCGCGAGTTGCAACAAGCGAGGGCGTGGGAGGCGCGGCAAGTGTGTTCAGCCAAAAGGTGTAAAACCCTAGGGCGCCCCCACCCCTCTATTTATAGGGGTTCCTGATGGGCCTCTGGATCCGAGGCCCATTAGTACTCCTAAACCTAATCCAACTCGGATCAGATCCGAATTGGGCTTCCAGCCCCTTAAGTGTGTGACCCTATGGGTTCGGATACGTATAGACATGGCCCGAGTACTCCTACTCGGCCCAATAGTCGGTAGCGGCCTCTAGCAAGACGTGCCAACTCCTATACGCATACGAAGATCATATCAGACGAACCATCACAACATAATATACATGCTATTCCCTTTGCCTCACGATATTTGGTCTAGCTTCAAGCCGACCGCTCTTTCTCGATCCTGTGATTCGGAATCCCTTTGTAGGTTAACTCTTAACCGTACGTAGCATGGCCATGCACTTTCGGATCCGATCACTCGAGGGGCCCAGAGATATCACTCTCAATCAGAGAGGGGCAAATCCCATCTTGATTGACCATGTCTCATAGCATGCTTCTTGACAAACCCGAAAGCTACCTTTATAACTACCCTGTTACGGTGTAGCGTTTGATAGCCCCTAAGCAGGTCAATCCACATCTAGAATACATGCGACAATCTCAGGTCTAAGGACAAAGCGTATATGTTGTTTAAAGAGAGAACTACTTCTCGTGTTGGGTCAGTCCTAACACATGTCTCCACATGTGTCCACATTATTAGTTCAACATCTCCATGTCCATGACTTGTGAAACATAGTCATCAACTAATACATGTGCTAGTCTAATATTCATGTGTGTCCTCACATGAACTCCGACTAGGGACAACTTTAGAATAACCATACAAGTAAAGAGTTTCACATACAATTCACATAATTGCAAATCAATTCAAGTAGCCTTTAATGGATATTCAATGAACACAATATACAAATCATGGATACAAATGGAATATCATCATCTCTATGATTGCCTCTAGGGCATACCTCCAACAGTCTCCCACTTGCACTAGAGTCAATCTAGAAGGTACCTAATACCCATAGCTCTTACATGCGCATCATGCTTAGCCTGCGGGAGTGGCTTTGTCAACGGATCAGAAATGTTCAGATCCGTGTGTATTTTGCATATCTTGATCTCACCCCGGTTAACGAAGTCTCGAATGAGATGAAATCGCCGCATTACGTGTTTGTTCTTCTGGTGGTTCCTTGGCTCCTTTGCTTGCGCAATTGCCCCATTGTTATCACAGTAGAGATTCAATGGGCTGGATGCATTCGGGAACACACCAAGCTCAATGAGGAAATTCCTTATCCAAACACCTTCCTTCGCGGCTTCCGAAGCCGCGATGTACTCGGCTTCTGTCGTAGAATCGGCCACCGTCTCCTGCTTGGAACTCTTCCAACTAACAGCACCACCATTTAGCGTGAACACAAATCCTGATTGTGACTTTGAATCATCTCTGTCGGTTTGGAAACTAGCATCAGTGTAACCTGTTACAACGAGCTCCTCCTGACCTCCATAGACGAGGAACATATCTTTAGTCCTTCTCAAGTACTTAAGAATGTTTTTCACCGCTGTCCAGTGACTCTCACCTGGATCAGATTGGTGTCTGCTTGTCATACTTAGCGCATATGAAACATCTGGGCGAGTACTTATCATTGCATACATGATAGATCCAATGGCCGAGGCATATGGCACTCTACTCATGGGATCCCGCTCATCAGCAGTCGAAGGACACTGAGTCTTGCTGAGATGTATGCCATGTGACATAGGCAAGAACCCTTTCTTTGCCTCTTCCATGCTGAACCGCTTCAACACTTTGTCAATGTAAGTATCTTGGCTTAAACCTATAAGCCTTCTCGATCTATCTCTATAGATCTTAATGCCCAGAATATATGCCGCTTCCCCTAAGTCCTTCATCGAAAAACTATTTTTCAGTGAAGTCTTTACGGACTCAAGCATAGGAATGTTATTTCCAATCAGTAATATGTCATCCACATATAAGATTAGAAATACTACAGAGCTCCCACTAACCTTCTTGTAAACACAAGACTCTTCTTCGTTCTTGGTGAAGTCAAACCCTTTGATCACTTCATCAAAACGAATGTTCCAACTCCTAGATGCTTGCTTCAATCCATAAATGGATCTCTGAAGCTTGCATACCTTTCCAGCATTTTTCGGATCGACAAAACCCTCGGGCTGTATCATATACACGTCCTCAGCTAGGTTTCCATTCAGGAAAGCTGTCTTGACATCCATCTGCCATATCTCATAATCGAAATATGCAGCTATAGCTAGAATAATCCGAATGGACTTAAGCATCACTACGGGCGAGAAGGTCTCGTCGTAGTCAACTCCTTGAACTTGTCGAAAACCTTTTGCGACAAGTCGTGCTTTATAGATGTGAACATTTCCATCCATGTCCTTTTTCTTCTTATAGATCCACTTGCACTCTATGGCCTTAACACCATCAGGCGGGTCAACCAAGTTCCAAACTTGATTGTCTCCCATGGACTTTATTTCGGATTGCATGGCACTCTGCCATTTTTCGGAGTCTGGGTCCATCATTGCTTCTGCATATGTCGCAGGCTCATCATTGTCCAACAATAATATTTCCCGCATTTCGCGGAGCCTTGCCGACCTTCGTGGTTGTGGCGGTGCTTCTCTTGGCATGGGTATCTCAACTTGTTCTGCTACGTTAGCATCACTCATTGATTCTTGCCCGATTGGCTCATCTTGAACTTCTTCAAGATGCACTGTCTTTCCACTCTTTTCTCCTTTGAGAAACTCTTTCTCTAGGAAAACCCCGTTCCGAGCGACAAACACTTTGCCTTCTGATCGGTTGTAGAAATAATATCCCAAAGTTTCCTTTGGATATCCCACGAAAATGCACTTATCCGACTTGGGTGTGATCTTGTCCGACTGAAGTCGCTTGACAAACACTTCACATCCCCAAATCTTTAGAAAAGACAGACTAGGAACCTTTCCAGTCCATATCTCATATGGTGTCTTAACTACGGATTTAGATGGTACCCTATTTAGTGTGAAAGCTGCTGTTTCTAGAGCGTATCCCCAAAATGACAACGGTAGGTCCGACTGGCTCATCATTGATCGAACCATGTCTAACAAAGTTCGATTACGTCGCTCGGACACACCGTTTCTCTGAGGTGTTCCAGGCGGCGTAAGTTGTGGAACAATTCCACAACTCTTTAGATGATTGCTAAACTCGTGGCTCAAATACTCGCCTCCACGATCAGATCGTAAGGCCTTAATTTTCTTGCCACGCTGATTTTCAACTTCATTCTGAAATTCCTTAAACTTTTCAAAGGTTTCAGACTTGTGCCTCATTAAGTAGACATAGCCATATCTACTAAAATCATCAGTAAAAGTTATGAAGTATTGGAATCCTCCTCTAGCCGTCGTGCTCATTGGTCCGCATACATCACTATGTACGAGTTCCAACAAGTCTACTGCTCTCTCAGGAAATCCTGTGAAAGGCGTCTTGGTCATCTTGCCTAGCAAGCAAGCCTCACATGTCTCGTATGATTCAAAATCAAACGAAGTTAGAAGTCCATCAGAATGGAGCTTCTTCATGCACTTTTCACTTATATGACCCAAACGACAATGCCACAAGTAGGTAGGACTCAAATCATTAGGCCGAGGCCTTTTAGCACTTACATTACAGACAGGTGAACCATCAAGATTTAAGACAAACAATCCATTCACAATGAGTGCAAAAGCCATAAACATATTATTCTTAGAGATCACACAACCATTGTTTTCACTCGCAAATGAATAACCATCCCTCATCAAACATGAAGGAGACAAAATGTTTCGACTTAAACTAGGAACAAAATAACAATTATTCAACTCCATAATAAATCCTGACGGGAGGTGGAGTTGCATCGTCCCGACGGTCAAAGCAGCAACTCTTGCATTATTGCCCACGCGGAAATCAACTTCTCCTCTTTCCACGCTTCTACTTCTTATCATTCCCTGCATCGAATTGCAAATATGAGCAACCGATCCGGTATCAAATACCCAAGAATTAATAACTGTATCAGCGAGAAATATGTTGTCTATAACATTAACAACAAGCGTACCTGAGGTAGAAGTACTCTTACTTCCGTCGTTCTTCAACGAAGCTAGGTACTGCTTGCAGTTTCTCTTCCAGTGACCAAGTTCATGACAGTAAAAGCACTCTTTATCTGGAGCAGGTCCAGCTTTAGCCTTGGGCGCTGGGTTTGGCTTGGACACTCCAGCCTTACCTTTCTTCTTCCAAGAATTGCCCTTCTTCTTGAAGGTAGGCTTGTTCTGTACAGCCATCAGATGGCTGGTACTAGCGCTTTTCTTAATGTCTACCTTTGCTGTCTTGAGCATACCACACAGCTCATTCAGACCCTTCTCCGTCCCATGCATATGGTAGTTCGAGATGAAGTTCCCATAGCTAGGCGGAAGAGATGAGAGAATGAAGTCAGTGGCCAACTCTTTGCCCATTGGGAAGCCCAGCTTCTCCAATCGCTGAGTGTAACCAACCATCTTGATTACATGTGGTCCTACTGCTGCGCCTTCTGCTAACTTGCACTCCAGAAAGGCTTTGGACACATTGAACCTTTCGGTCCTAGCCTGTGTCTGGAACATGTCCTTGAGCGCCACGATCATATCGTAAGCCTCATGATTTGTTTCGAACTGCATCTGCAGCTCGGGTTCCATGCAAGCAAGCATAAGGCAGCTTACCTCAAGATTAGCATCAAATGCCTTCTTGTAAGCAGCCTTAACGGCAGCAGATGCATCATCAGCAGGTACTGGTGGTAGTGGGGTGTCTAGAACATCTTCCTTTTTCTCAGCCCTGAGAACAATTCTCAGGTTACGGATCCAATCCGAGTAGTTTGTTCCATTCAACTTGTCCTTCTCAAGGACCGAACGCAAAGCAAACGATGCGGTGGTGTTGCTAGGTGCCATTTAATCTACAACAAAAGTAATGCAAAATACACTAAGACAAACGTATCCATGATAGAGCAAATTACATTAAACTATTTTAACATAATCTACTCCCACTAAAATCAATATCCCTCTATTGAAACTTAGTGATTCAGGATCCACAACTAACAAGTCTACTAGTGAGCTTTAGCATCACCGCTAGCAAACGAGGTAGATCGGTAAGCAACTTTTGCTAATCATATCACATATGACTCCTGTTGTTGGGTGACATCTTTATGTCTCGGCGCCCAACCTTTATGCCCCAAGGTCCTTAACCGTTAAGATGACCTCGTTAAGCAAACCAACCCTTATGCGTGTAAGTGTCCGACACAAACCCGTCTAGTCAAGGAAAACTAGTGGCACCCTAATTTCATAGACCCACCACTAATTGTACAAGACATGGGACGGTGCAAGTTTTAGTTGGGAGGGCATACTAACTTAAACTTTGTGAGGGATCGTTCTACTTCTAACATCACAACATGCAGAAAGTAAAACATAAACAGAATAGCATTCACACAGTTGTGACACAGTATGGCCCATTTTTCATATGGTGATCTCCATCTCCATAGAACCTGTTCACCATGGTGATCTCCATCTCCATGTTCCATGTGCGCCATCCTCCTGGTGATGAGTCCTCCAAGAACTATGCTATTACGCCTAATAGCTAGTAAAGAATCTAGTAATGAAGATTACATAGTTGCTTGGATCATCACAGATTGGTACGCAGACCATTAAATACAATAAGGTGACAACACATATGGCTCCTGCCGTGTTGCCGTACGCGCGACACGCAGGTCACGAATGAGTTACACACATGCATCACATACACAAGGGGCCATACTGATCACAAGATACATACATACATCCTGCAAAAGAGAGTTAGGCGTCCTAACGTTCCAAACTTCGGAGGCCCGAAACTCCATCTTCCAAGCCGAATTTGGGAAATCTAATTTCGCCAAAAACGGCGAAAAGGTTGAATTTCATGTGTAACTTTTTCTGTAGATCAATTTTCGTATAGAAATCGCCCCGATCCGAGATCGTACCGAAAAGTTACGGCTGATTTACCGAAGCATGCGCATACGGCAAAATCCCGACCCCGGCAGTAGATCCCATCTACTATAGCACATCTAATGCGCCTGGCGTATGACCCTGGGTCTCGATTCGACCAATCATATTGATCTTCCCTCACTGCAACTGGATTTACGTGTATCACTTAACTCCGATGGCGGAAACCGACCGGTAGGAGTATGTCGTTACACTACCATTGCAGCAAGGGCACGAAATCAGGACATAGATCAAACAGAGAACTCGCATATCTCCATATGCACACATCCCGAATCCAAAACTAAGCAGCTACGGCTCTGATACCACTGTTGGGATACGAGGTAGGCTACGCTAGCGTAAATCAAAATTTCTACCGCGTATAACCAGGAAGAACTGCCGTATAAGGATCACGGGATTACCACTCGACGCACTACTAGTGCGGAAGATGTAGATATGCGTCGGTGCAGTGAAGACGATCACGTAGTTGTACGTAGTCGATCAACGTAGTCGTACGTAGTCGATCACGTCCAGCAGCTCCTCAGCAGCTCGTCCACGTGCACAGCAAGATCGCCTCCGGTGCCGCGGCTCGTCGTCGGCTCGTCGTGGCTCGTCAGCGGCTCGTCGATGGCTCGTCCAAGTGCTGCAGGCACACACACCTCCAGGTATCCACACATGCAGGGAGGAAGCGTCGCAAGCCGGACTGCTAGATCCGCGAGTTGCAACAAGCGAGGGCGTGGGAGGCGCGGCAAGTGTGTTCAGCCAAAAGGTGTAAAACCCTAGGGCGCCCCCACCCCTCTATTTATAGGGGTTCCTGATGGGCCTCTGGATCCGAGGCCCATTAGTACTCCTAAACCTAATCCAACTCGGATCAGATCCGAATTGGGCTTCCAGCCCCTTAAGTGTGTGACCCTATGGGTTCGGATACGTATAGACATGGCCCGAGTACTCCTACTCGGCCCAATAGTCGGTAGCGGCCTCTAGCAAGACGTGCCAACTCCTATACGCATACGAAGATCATATCAGACGAACCATCACAACATAATATACATGCTATTCCCTTTGCCTCACGATATTTGGTCTAGCTTCAAGCCGACCGCTCTTTCTCGATCCTGTGATTCGGAATCCCTTTGTAGGTTAACTCTTAACCGTACGTAGCATGGCCATGCATTTTCGGATCCGATCACTCGAGGGGCCCAGAGATATCACTCTCAATCAGAGAGGGGCAAATCCCATCTTGATTGACCATGTCTCATAGCATGCTTCTTGACAAACCCGAAAGCTACCTTTATAACTACCCTGTTACGGCGTAGCGTTTGATAGCCCCTAAGTAGGTCGATCCACATCTAGAATACATGCGACAATCTCAGGTCTAAGGACAAAGCGTATATGTTGTTTAAAGAGAGAACTACTTCTCGTGCTGGGTCAGTCCTAACACATGTCTCCACATGTGTCCACATTATTAGTTCAACATCTCCATGTCCATGACTTGTGAAACATAGTCATCAACTAATACATGTGCTAGTCTAATATTCATGTGTGTCCTCACATGAACTCCGACTAGGGACAACTTTAGAATAACCATACAAGTAAAGAGTTTCACATACAATTCACATAATTGCAAATCAATTCAAGTAGCCTTTAATGGATATTCAATGAACACAATATACAAATCATGGATACAAATGGAATATCATCATCTCTATGATTGCCTCTAGGGCATACCTCCAACATGACATTGGGTTTCATTCTGTACCTGTAGCAACAATACATAATTGGGATGAGTTGATGAAAGCTTTCATAACAGAACATTATTCGCCAGCCAAGACTCAGAATCTGAGAAGCAAGATAGCTACTTTTGCTCAGTATCCTACTGAGACAATTGCTGAAGGTTATGAGCACTTCAATGACTACGTCCGTGCAGTTCCACATCACAAGTTTCCAAGGGAGGACCTAGTTTAGAAGTTTTATCAAAGGTTGACAGCAGCAACAAGGATGACCATCGATGCATCGGCTGGAGGATCAATTATTGAGCTCACCCCAACTCAAGCTTTCGAGTTATTCAAGAAGGTTGCCAAAAAACAATGTGTTGACGCTGAAAATCGGCCGATGACCCTCGGCGTCGGACACACGACCCGGGAGAATATGCTTAGCTCCTGTGCGGGTTATCGCCCTTGTGCGGTTCACGTGGTGTGCCAATCAATCTGACCTGTTGATTGATAAGGAAAAAGCTGTCTAGTGAAAAACGCACTAGATTTGGAGTTAGACTCGTGGAAACTTTGGTGGAACGCCGGCTTAAGTAAAACTTAAATTTGAATTAAGTTTGAATTTGATCGAACTTTGATCCAGATTTTGAGTGCCTTCCACTCCAAATTAGAATAAGTGCAAATAATGAAAGTTGCTTGTTTTTAAAGTTCTACAACTTTCATATTGGCCACAAGTTAAGTTCTCATATAACTTTGGTTTTTAACTTCTACTCTCCATGAAGTGCTTTTTAGGGTGTTTTTCACTACTTGGTGAAATTGAAAGGTCTTTTGAGTTTGGCATTTTGAACTTTTGGTTTTTTTCTACTCTTTCCTCCCAATTTCTCTTGTTTTAACCTTTAAATTTTTATTTTGCCCTTTTTGAATTTCTTCTGGTACCACTTGTAGGATCAATTCACAATAAGATAGGCAATCAAAAGGGGTGAATGATTGCAAAAGCTAAAAATAAATTTTAACACTTCCCCCTAATAGCAAAACCTAAATAAACCACGTTTCCAAAACTGGACATACTACTGTTCCATCACTACAATGCATAAAACAAGTGTAATTCCGATCGATGTGAAACTTTGCCAGAATAACTAGACAAAAATATGCAACTAACTCAATTGGAATCATGTCAATCGGACTTTTATATCCGGAGATATTAACGAAACAAGACTGCTGTTACAGATGGTGATAGGAACTGATAAAGCCCTAACTTCGCGAATAAGCACAAACCGTATGGAATCAACTAATCAAATTTGGCAGACCTCTTACTTGATGCCCTAGCAATATTCTAGATGAATCAAATCAAAACTAAAAGTTGAAACAAGAATTCAATCTAAAAACAAATCTGGGCATGCAAGATGTAAAAGAAAGAGAGGAATGAGATTACCACACACAGATCTTGTAAAAACTTAACATTTACTAGCAAGATTGTGTGTACATGATGCCCACCAAATGCACCAGAAAGATTTCTCCACGAAATCACCAAAACCCTAGATGAGACTCCTCCCTCTAGGAAAAACAGAAAGGCCGGAGTCGCCGTTCTGCAGTCTTCAATACCCTTGGCCGTCGCGCACACCAAACCTCGCTCGGCTCGGTCTCCTTTTTATTTGCCAACACTAAAACAGGCCATGGGCCTGTCCTACTCGCCCACACACGTAACCACGTGGGCCCTTTCTTTTTACCGCTGCACACCAGCAGCAAGCCGTGTCCAACATGGACACGATCCAATTGCAAAACGTTGCTGCCTGCTGTGCCACACGCACACACGCATGCAGCACCAACACTCCTATCAGGAAGTATATGTGTATTTTAGGATGTACTAGCAAAATACCTCCTGCGCTGCTACGGTAAAAAAATCAAAATGCCCCGTGCGTTGCTACGTCAGAATTCGTTGTTGTCGTCATCAAATTCGTCCAAGTGGGACATCATTGACTGTTCATTGTGTGTTACACTGTACAGAACTGCACCTTAATTTAAAAGTAGAGAACAACAATTGATACTAATATGGATTGTACTCAGGAGTATCTTAAAATAACACCATATAATATTAATGCCTGTAGGAAAAATTCACTCGTTTTTAATTTGTTCTTAAAAAGGAAAATGAGCTATGCTTCTAGGAATTGGTTTTCTATTGTCAGAGATCCATTTTGAGGCATATGCTCCTCTGCCCTCCAAATCAGCTGACACCACAATCAGATATTAAAAGAAGAGGAGGAAGAAAACACCAGTCATCTCGTGCAAGGAAAAATAACAGCACTGATGCAACTTTGGTAATGTAATTTTGTTACTAAATTTGGTTAAAGGGTAACCAATTCAGAGCTGTACGAGTTCAGAGTATAGCATAGCTTTTAGCATCAAATGGGATTAATCACATTGGTAAATAATTAGAAATCGTTGTTATCGAAACAATTGTAGTCTATAGTTGCGCATTCATAGGATTTCAGAAAACAGGAGCGCTATCTCATATTCTCATGCCTATGATAGGACAGTATGCCAGCCATGATGGCAGGGACAATGATGAAAGAAGTCACTCCTTGTTCCTTGATGGCATCAAAGGCTAATTTGGCGTCAAATTCGGTACCAGGACATGGCAACCTCTGGCCATCAGGGATAGTCATGCATGAGGAGATCCCCTCTGATATGGCGATGAGGAGATCACACAGAAACACCGCCAGATTTGACGATGGAAGAACCAAAACAACTCGGATTTGCGACAGCGTAGATTGATTCAATTACCTGTACTTGCTGCTGTGTGGTGACGATGGCCCTTGACAGCGGCAGCACCCACCTGCCCACCCAAGCTCCTCTTGCAGCCGCTCCTCCCCCCCGCCCACCTCCTACCACCGACGGCCTCCTCCGTGCGACGCTGGAGGCCCCACCGCCTCCTTCATCACCTGCACAAGTGCCAAACCACATGAAAAAATCAAGCCATTTGCGCACGTGGCACAGACGCACACGCACTTGGAGCGTGTCCTCGACCCGTTCCTCGGTCGCATCCGCGGCCTGGCCACGCAGCCTCTGCCACGCGACCACCGCCGTCTCCTCTGCCACTGTGCACCGGCTGGGGACGCATCTGGACGGCGTCCGTCTGGGGGTGGCGGCCGACCGGCTGGGAATCTACGCCGGCGGAGAAACCCTAGATGCTCGCTGTTTCCCCGCTACTTGCGATGGGAAGAGGAAGCGCGGACGGAACAGAAGGGGAACATAAGCTTTTTTGGCTTAACCCCCTCCCTTCCCTCCCTTTTCCGCCCGAGCTCCCCTCTATTAGAATTTGGACTGCAGGTTGATTACCAAAAACTTGAGGGGCTTTTTTGCGAAACGAGCATGACAGATGAAAATTGCTG
>NW_014576734.1:375933-423243 GCF_000263155.2 Setaria italica
ATGCAGGGTGACTCCTCCATCGCCGAGTACTGCAGCCGCATGAAGACCCTCACGACGCTCTCCGTGATGTCGACCATCCCGTTCAGGACTCCTAGCTTGTCTTGAACCTCCTCCGCGGCCTCAACCCACGCTTCTCCAACACCACAGACGACATCGCCAACTCCTCCACCGGCTTCCCATCTTTTGCCCAGGCGCGGAACATGCTCACCCTGAAAGAACTTTGCCTCGCCAACGAGGACAATATCTCTAACTCCACCGCCCTCCTCGCTGGGACCTCCTCATCCTCCGGCTATATGTGCGGGTGTCGCTCGGTGTCTGGTTCTGTCCGGACTGGTGGCGGCGGCAGCAGCAGCAGCGGTGGCCACGGCGGCAACGACGGTGGTGGCGACGGCGGCGGCAGCTTCCAGGCGCCCCCTGGCAGTGGCAGCTCTCACGGAGGCAGGGCCCCACAGCCCACCGGCCTATGGTTCTATTTCAGTCCCAGGCTAGCTCCTATGGTGCCACGGGTTTCCAGCATGCTGGCGGTCAGCATCCGTCGGGTGGTGGGGGTTGGCACGCCAGCGCCCCTGGTGTCCTCGGCCCCCCTCTGCAGGCTCACGCCGCTTATGCCCTATCCAAGTGCCCACTCAGGCGTCAACCTGGGACCAGGCGGGTCTGGTCGTTGCCCTGAACCAGATGGCTCTGTAGAACAGTGGTTGGGTGGTTGACTCAGGTGCCTCCGGCCACATGTCATCCTCGGATGGTATTCTTCTTTCTCGACTCCCTCCCTCTCACTGCTCCATTACTATCGGTAATGGTCACACCCATGCTGTCATGTGCCATGGCAACTCCACCCTTACCACCTCCACCTCTGATTCATGTTAATAATGTCCTTGTTGTTCCTTCTCTAATTCGTAATCTGCTTTCTATTCGTCAGTTTACTAAGGATAATAACTGCACCATAGAGTTTGATGCTTTTGATTTTTCTGTCAAGGATCTTCCGACCAGACGCCTGATTCTTCGCTGCAGTAGCACCGGCGATCTTTACACCTCCAACAGCCAGCTTTGTAGCACCCCACGCCGGCCTTGCCATCTCCTCCAGTTTGTGGCATCTCCGTCTTGGTCATACTGGTCTTGCAGCCATCGCCACACTTAGACAAACTTCATCCATTGCTTGTAATAAAGATAGTCATACTCTATGCCATTCATGTCAGTTAGGGAAATATGTGCGGTTACCTTTCTCACATTCTAGCTCTCGCAATTCTTCTCCTTTTGAGTTATTTCACTGTGATGTTTGGACTTCTCCCGTAGCTAGCATCTTTGGTTATCGCTACTACCTAGTCATTTTGGACGACTTCTCGCATTTTTGTTGGACATTTCCTCTAGTTCACAAGTCTGAAGTCGCCTCACACATCACTTATTTCTGCGCCTATGCTCACACGTAGTTTAGTCTTCCTGTTCGACGCGTTCAAGCTGACAACGGGACCAAGTTTGTTACTAAACCTCTCACTTCTTTATTGACTTCTCGGGATATCCACTTGCGCCTCTCGTGTCCCTGCACTTCTCCCCAAAATGGAAAAGCCGAGCATGTCCTACGCACCCTAAATAATGTGACTCGCACATTGCTCAATCATGCCTCCATGGCCGCCCCATACTGGGCCGAGGTGCTCGCCACCGCCACCTATCTTCTGAACTGGAACCCCTGTTCTGCCGTTTAGAATGACATACCCTACCACCTCCTTTACTCCCAGCCTCCCGAGTACTTTAACTTGCGTGTCTTTGGTTTTCTTTGCTACCCCAACCTTTCAGCCACGGCACACCACAACCTTTCCGTCTACGGGCAGGTCGCCGCTCTCCACCGTGCTCCGACCGCGACTGCAGCACTTTCGACCGTGACCGTGGTGCACACAGTCACGTCCCCGCCTACTCCGACCGCGAATGCGCCACAAGTGGGTGTGGCCTCGACCGCACCAGCAAGCGCTCCGATCGGTCAAGCTAGTGGCCCAACCGCACCAGCGCCCACCGCGACCGCACTGGTGAGCACTCCGCTCGGTCGGGCACACGCCACAACCGCACCGGCGCACGCTCTGATCGATCGAGTGCTCACCCTGACCGTACTGGTGAGTGCCCCACTCAGTTGGGCAAGAGCCCCGCTCAGTCAGGCGCATGCCCCGACCGCACCGGTGAGCGCCCCGACCACACCGGCGAGTGCTCCGATCGGTCGGGCGTCCGTCCCGACCTCACCGGCGAGCGCTCCGACTGGTCGGGCGAGCGCCCACAGTCCTCCCCCCTTGCGGAGACTGTCTACTGCCAGCAGCCTCTCGGCTTTGTCGACCTCGCCACCCCCGATCACATCTGTCTCCTGCAGAAGTCCTTGTATGGGCTGAAGTAGGCCTCGAGGGCATGGTACCAGCGATTCGCGTCCTTCCTTCGACAACTTGGCTTCGTCGCCTCCACTTCCGACACCTCCCTGTTTGTATCGCCTACCTGCTGCTCTACGTCGATGACATCATCCTCACCGCCTCGTCCTCGACTCTTCTTCGACACATCATGGGGCATCTTCACTCTGACTTCGCCATGATGGAACTTGGTGACCTACACCACTTCCTTGGCATCTTCATCACGCGTTCCTCCCAAGGCCTGTTCCTATCTCATCGATAGTATGCCCTGGATCTTCTTCAGTGTGCTGGCATGGCTGAGTGTCACTCTACAGCGACTCCTGTTGACACTCATGCCAAGCTTTTGGCACACAATGGCGCAAAGCTCCAAGACGGCTCTACGTATCGGAGTCTTGCTGGGGCCCTTCAGTACCTCACTCTAACTCGACCTGACCTGGCGTATGCGGTTCAACAGGTGTGCCTCTTCATACATGACCTGCGCGAGGCCCACATGGCCTTGATCAAGTGCATCCTACGCTATGTAAAGGGCACGCTCTTCTCTAGGCTTCACATTGGCACCAGCCCTGTTCAGTCTCTGACTGCCTACTCCGACGCCGACTGGGCTGGCTGCCTGGACTCTAGACACTCCACGTCCAACTTCTTCATTTACCTCGGTGACAATCTGGTGTCTTGGTCCTCCAAGCGCCAGACCATGGTGTCTCATTCCAGTGCTGAGGTGGAGTACTGGGTTGTGGCTCATGCCATGGCAGAGTGTTGCTGGCTGTGCCAACTTCTTCAGGAGCTTCATGTCCCTCTTGCTTTGGCCACTATTGTCTATTGCGACAACATGAGTGCTGTCTACATGACAGCCAACCTGGTGCATCATCGGCGCACGAAGCACATCGAGATTGATATTCACTTCGTCCGTGAGAAGGTGGCCTTGGGTGAGGTTCGGGTCCTCCATGTGCTGTCCTCTCATTAGTTCATAGACATCCTGACGAAGGGCCTGCCAACTCCTTTGTCAACTGAGTTTAAGTCCAGTCTGTGCATCCGTGATCCTCCCGCTTTGACTGCGAGCAGGTATTAGGAAGTATATGTCTATTTTAGGATGTATTTATCCTTTCCTTGTAGACTTGATGTATTCCTTGCACTTCAAGCCACATTGGCCATATATATAGAGGTCACCTCCCCTCATTAGCGTGTGCGGTATTTTCCCATCTACTTTTCTACAACCACGCACAAGTCCAGCATTACTACCCCAGCCATGCACGTCTAATCCATGGCCACGTTGTCCATGCCACGTCTCGTCGTGACATCATCTTCCAATGCTCTTGCACCGTTCTTTAGCCCGAATGTCCCACGTGGCATCCTTGATTAATAGGACCTCAGTTCCTCCTTGAACTTAGTCCCGAAACCCCAATTCCTCCCAAACATAGTTCCAATCCATCACCGACTACATTTGAACTCAAGCAACACCTGCACATGAACAACCACACGCAACCGTGTACGAGCACAATTTCGCGACTTGACTTAAGATCAGTCCATGCAACACCACTCCAATGAGTGTGTTACATCAATCACAAAACCACTATACTACCACGAGTGTATCCAAACAATATCCAAAGACAAGCATATCCAAACACGCTACCACAAAGTGTAATACATTAGCACACATGCACATAACTCTATGTCGTGCTAATCACTTTGCAATGCCAATTTCAATATTAACCATTTTTTCATCACGTATGATCTCACAGAGGCTGAGGGTGAGGTTTTTTCACATCCAACACATTCACTTCACTCACTCCCTCTCCAAACTTTGCTCTTGAGTTTTCTAGCAAGTTTTGGTCAGGTTCAAGTGCAAGATTCTCTCTCTCCCTCTCTTGTGTGTTTGTTGCAAGTTGTCCAAACTTTGGAGGAGTAACTGACCGGGTAATTCCACATTGTTTACACTAACATAACATGTGCTCGAGTTGTTGTTGCATGTTTTTTGCTCTTGTGTTGCAAGAATGAAGGGTGTAGGATGCAAGCTTGCTAGTGCTTTCAAGAAGGTGATAGGGTCAAGCTTGTCTTGCTCTCATGGAAGCACAAGCATACGCCACTCCACCGAGCCAAGCTAGATGATGGAGCATGAAGAGGTGCAAGAAGAGCAAGCCGAACTGCAAGTTGAAGCAATGGTGGTGGACAACAATGACGCTCCCCACATCGACTTAGAAGGTGAAAGAGAGAAGAAAGTCTACGCCCTCATCAAGAATCGGGTCTTTGAGCACACCAAAGCATTTGACCCAGACTTTCTTGAGAAATTAGATATGAACATCGACTTCACTAATGTTTTGCATGCTATTGGATAGGATGATTTTGTGCCTGTTGAGGAGGAAGGTTCTCACCTCCTCACCATCCAGCCTATTTGTCCCCACTTGCAAGAACAAGATGATGGTATTGTTTTTTGGCTTTTCGAAAAAGAGTACTATCTTACTTGGAAAAATTTGAGTCTGCATCTTGGCTTTAATAGGTGTTGCCCGGTTGATCTTGAAATGTAGTTCATGGTTTTAATAGACATGGTTTTTGTTCTGCTATTTTGGGTTCGGTTGTCAGTGGGAATTTTCATCCTCGATGCAATGATATTCTAAATCCTACTTTGAGGTCAATGCATAAATGGCTTGCTATAACTTTGTTTCCTAGAGAAGGTATTGGGCATGTTTGCTATAAATTCTAAGGTTTTGATCGGCTAAAGTTCCAATCTATTTCGATGTATGTATCAGCGATTCGGCCGAATTACTATAGGGATGACCGGCTATAGAGTAGTCGATGATCACGTAGCAATTGTAAAAGAAACTGCTAGAGAAACCTAGACAATGCTACAAAGGCAACACTTGAAATAGATCTAAGTTGGCTATATGATAAGAAACAAGTAATAACAATAAAAGCCAACAGTTCGTATCTCAAGCTGGATAACTGGTGATAAAACTAAAACAATAGGTAAAACCTATAATTCTAGTTAATATCGATAACTGGTGAATAAATCTAAATGAAACGACAGCGATGTGCCCGAAGTTAAAGCTTAGACATTACTCGATAAGCGGAACTTACAAATTGGCCGGAGGTCATGTTGTTGCAGCCTGCCAACTTGTACGAACTTCTGAAAAGAAAACGGTTTGGCGAAGTTGCCGACTTGAAATTAAAGTATGAGAAAAAAGTAGATTTGTATTATTGATTGATGTGTTGTGTTTACAAGCCTTACGAGGTAGCTATTTATACCCTGTTACAACTGATTTCCTAACCGACTAGAATCTATCTCTAATAAAGATAACAAATATTTACAAACGAATGTATCCCGCATTGGAGTTGGTTATTATTTCCCACGGGCTAATCTTCATCTTCGGCCTATCGTCATCCTAGCCCACTTTCGGCCCATATCAGCCAAGCCGTTCTGGCTCCCAATCGACCAATGTTCATTGACTTCCCTAGCCAATCGGCTGAAACACTGTAGCTCTAATCGGCCGATTCCCAACTGTAGCTTCTTGCTCGCCGCATCGGCCACTTTCTTCTTCTTTGACGCTGATTCTAAACACGTGTCAAAATCTGGCGTTAACACATGCACCCCAGTTTCGGAGTGAAACATATCTTTTGCTCCGAAATTTTCTCAACTCTGGCTCTTTCCCCAAAGAAAGCACAACAGTAAATGCGGCGAAAACTCCTTTTCACTCCAGAGTCTTCTCTCTGATGATTGCGATTTTTTGAACGAAGTGTCCGCAGGCAACCGCTCTTCCCGAAATTCGCGCAAACGGTGCGGTAAAAATCCCGCCTTTACCCTTCTCTCAAACCATTCTTTAAATACTCGGCTCCTCCACGGCTTCTTCTTCCCAAGCTCAAAAGCTTTTCTTCTTCGGCGAATCATCTCCCGATGCACTCCAACGCCCATTCAGCTTCCAGCTGCATTTCTTCAGCAACTCCATTTCATCTTGCGCCAATCGCGTCAATCCTTCAACACTCCAATGGCAATTCCATCGGCAACCATGGCTTTCATCCCGGAGGTAAATACCCCAAAACTTTCCCGTTTTCACTTTTTACTGTTTTACGAATCTTTAGATCTGTTCTTAGTTTTTTTTATATCTTCTCAGGAGCTTAGGCAAAGAATCACCATCCCTATATCTGACGCGCCTGGTCTTATTGGTTTTGGCCCCATGGGAAATCCAGATCCAACCGAGTTAATTAATTTGGTGACTCATAGAATTCCCTTCAAGCAATCGACCATGGATCTAAACAACTGGTTAGGTACATTTAGGTTATGGCCGAATGAAACCTCAGGTTGGAGAGAATGGTTCCTGAGGATGTCAAACTCCAAGAGAGTTCTCTGGGACGAAATAAAAATCGGCCACTGCATAAACTTGTCTCTGTCTCAAATGGAGAGGAATGATTCTTTGGTCATTGCGGCATCTTACTTTTGGTCTGGCGCCCTCAATGCATTCCTCTTCGGCAACAGGCCCAAGACCCCCACTTTGGCCGATGTCCTGATGTTGACTGGTCTTGTCATCTCCTCCCCCGATACACCTTTTAACCTCTTCATCAAACCCACTCACCGTCTGGAAACAAAAGGCATCGGCGGGTGGAAAGGCTTCATTGAGAAAAACATGAAGACTGGACCTATCGGCGATAGAGAGTACATGGCCTTCTTAATGATGTGGCTAGAGAAGCACTTTTTCTATGGCAGATTAGTCGGCCCCTCCTCCAACACACAAGCTTTGGCCAAAGCATTAGCAAGAGGCTCCACTATTCCTTTGGGAAAACATTTGCTGGGATTGGCCTATTATATGATGCATCAGATTGCCATAAAGTTATCATCTGGAGAGCCTATCAGAAACCCTTGTGGTCCCTGGTGGTTTATCACCCTTTGGCTTAATTTATACATGAGCAAAATCTAAAGAGAACGAGTCAAGTCCAAAACCTTCCCCAATATTGAATCGGAGGATGACCCATCATCATGATGGTGTTGCACCTCTTTTGGCGAGGCCGTGTCATCTTTTCCTGGTAACAGGTTTACTCCCACAAGAACAGCCGAATATTTCAGATGTTTTTACGTCGGCTTTAGTGAAGAAACCACAAGCTGGTATCCATACTAGAGAGACGAGCCACTCTATGAAAATCCTGATTGCTTTAACTCATACACCAGTTCTTTCGAAGACAAGATTATGGATGTTTTGATCAAGCCCGAAATCCTGCCAGCCAACTTCTTCGCTGGAAAGGATTCTCCAACATATGAATTTTACAACCCGTCGGTGGCAGCCTGGCAGTTTGGCCTAGGACAGGTGCCAATTGGAGTATACTTCATCGGCTGTGTGAAGTTCCGAGAGTGGCTTTCAAGAGGATTTGAATATAATCGGCTGTGCAGCTTGATACCAGACTCCAGCACCATTGATTTGAACAACTAGCTGGTAGCACCCTTTGCCACTCAACAATTTAAATTATGGTAGGGTGAGTGGAAGCAACATCTTTTCTGTGCGTCTCCTGCAATATATCGCAACCAGCTGGACCCTGCTCATATTGACCCAAACGCGAAGGTAACAATTTTCCCGGCTGATTTCTCATTTTCTCTTCTTCATGCCACAAGGTTCTCATTACTAACTCTCCCTTTTTTCGCAGTCCGAAAGCCAGGCACCTCTGACACACAGCCAAAGCGGTAGGCCGATAGAGAACCGCCATCCATATACATCACTCCCGGCCATCGGCTTTCATACCCCATCAATGGAGGATATAGCCACCGGCTGATTGAAACATAAACTGAAGATGTCCTCTTCAAAGAAGACAAGCCGCCGACTATGCGCCCGTATTGAATCAACAGCAACTCCAGCGGCCGAGTACGCTATCGGCTGAGCCCCCAGCCGTGCCAACCCCAGTCCTACCAGTAATTCAGGAGGCTGACCCCCAAGTGATTTCAGAGGCTGGGTCGATGGCCGCATCTCTGTTGGTGGAGGCTGTACAGGTAATCTCTCATGCTGCAACCCTTCTAAGTATATTGTCAACATTAAATCCCATTTCTTCTCATCAGGTTGCACAAATTCTCCCAAAGCAAGCCATCCATCAATCAGCCATTCCTCAGGCAGAGACCATACCAGCAAGCCTTCCAGTTGAGGTAAAGAATGTGCCTTTTTACTTGATTTCCTCAATCTTTAACTAAAACTGACTGATTTTTGCGGCGCAGAACATCCCGGATACATCGATCATACCTTTCACACAAACATCGGCCGCGCGATTTGCAGAAGTAAAAATACCTAAAACTTATTCCCAGATTCAATTATCTTTTCATGCTTATAGAGACTTTCCCTGTCCTTCTCCAGGAGGCTGGTCCAAGCACCGCGTCGATCATCGTTGAATCCTCTTCTTCTGACGAACCATCTCTGCTGATTCCTGAGATGAGAGCAGCACTCCCACCAACCCAGGCAGAGGAAATCCGTTTTAAGGAGGTAAGAACCATCTGCCTCCACTGGATGATTTCTTAAACTTTTTGGCTGAAATACTCTTTTCTCTTTATTCCTCACAGGAGCAAGACACGCCCTCGACAAGCCTTGTAGTCGAGACGAGTAGTAGAAGTAGTCGTCGGCGAGCGCTGCGATATGGTCGGAGAAGTCGTCGGTGAGTTGCCAAGTGCCTTCACGAATTTGAAGTAGTTGTCGGCAAGCGTCACGATGAAGTAGTCGTCAGTGTGTCACCGAGCGAAGTAGTCGAAGTAGCCGTCCTCGACTAGTCGAGACGAGTAGTCGTCGGCGGGGTAGTGTGCGGCCGGACATCGGAGTAGCCGGGCTCACGTACATCTTGTGTGTGCATCAAGCAAAGATCTTAAAGTGCATTGGTAGCCTTTTTTTTGTGTGCGTAGCAGAGTACTCCAAGATTTTTGATTTGCCGAGTGCAAACCGGCAACAACAGTTTTCCGTCTCGATGCACGTGGGAAGCTTGGAGCTTTGCTTCTGTACTTGATGGGCATGCAACCTTCTGGTGTGTTTTTTTTGTGTGTATATGGCTGAGCCTGCTTAATTCCGAGTAGCACAACTTGATGCTCTGTTCCTCTTGAAATTTGTGTTTTGTCAACTTGCTCTTAGCTTTTTGCAGCACAAAAGCTTCTGCCATCCTCATTGCGCCTTGGGGAAGCAGGAATATATAACACGGGAATCAGTCCGATCGGTGAGTTATGGCTGCAGCAGATCGACTTTGCTTTGGACTGTGCAGCCCAAGTTCCTTGCTTTGACTCGGACCAGCAAAATCGAATACTGGCAGAACTCTGATTCGACATTGGAGAAGACACGTATCGCCGAATAAGAGCTGATTGCGGACTGCATCTACCACACGTCAAGACAGAATTCTTCTCCTTCATCGACGCGACCGTATTTGAACTAGTAATCTTCAATTATTGAGGACCCAGCGCGGGAGCGTGTTGAGCCGCTGATTAGTCAATGCAGAACAACATCACACTCCATCAAATAGATTGATTTCGAAGATAAGGTCCTTCAAGCTCACCCGATGATCTCGACGATCTGCCCCACGGTGGGCGCCAATATCGGTGTTTTATACCGGCTGTCTGCCAAGGGGTACTCAAGGTAGCAGAATGTCTAGCGGAGGATCGCCGGACCTGAAACTCGAAGGTAAAAGCGAGGGCACAAGACATAGATTTATACAGGTTCGGGCTGCCAGAGTAGCATAATACCCTACATCCTATTTTGGAGTGTTGTATATTGCGCCTTGCGCTTGGGTGTTGAGCTTAGGTGAGCTGCCAATCTAGGTACCCTCGCCCTCCTTTATATACTCCAGGGGGTGGGTGTAACAATTCTACCTAAATTAAGTACTTGTACATCTAAACAAGTGGTTAGTCACTAAGCAAAGAAGTGAAATGTCCATTTTAACTCTAAGAAGCTCCTTTTGGAGTTCAAAATAAAACTTGAGATTTTATATGCAAACTTAAATTTTTGCCCAAATAAGAGTTGTAAAACTTTTAATTTCAAACAACTTTTGTTAAAGGCACTTTGTCTAATTCAGAGTGGGAGGAATTCAAAAATAGGAATCAAAACCAGAGTATTAAAGAACCCTATAAACCACCTAAGTCCTAGAATTCAAGTTTTCCTCCAACTTTACAACCTGTTATCTCACGACTTCATATCTAAACTCAAGTCAGGCCCTTAATAAAAGTTGTAGTCCCTTGAGTGTGTTCCATCTTTGTTACACTGACCCAGGTCCAAATCGAATTCAAACCTGTTCAAAATCTTGGTCAAAGTTGGGTAAAATAGTCAACTCAGCCGCTGGGCACTACAACACTAAGTCTGGAAAACTGCTCAGAGTGCACCTCTTGGCGAGGGCGTCCCTCCAAATTTTTGAACTAAACTCAAGAAAAACCCTAAATAGAAGTTGAATTCCTCAGTTTGGAGAGCAACTCCTTCAATAACACTTAAGTCTAATTCAACTCAGAAGCTCCCCTAAAATCGAGTCAAAGATAGCTAAACCCCTGAATTTCCACCTCGCCGGCTAAATTGACTCTGTCTGGATTTCCAGATTTTTGGCAAAATTTGGCTCGAGGTGTCTCCAAATCCTTTCCAAATCTGAACAAACACCTTAAACCAAGTTTGAACTACACCCAGAGTTGAACAAGTTTGCTTAAAGGAGTTTTGAAAGTTTAGTTGAAAAATCTAGGGAAAGGAGCTCCCAAAGCCGGTCGGGCTTACTGCCCGAAGTGACCTCGACGCCCGCACGCCTGGGGCATGTTCGCCCACTCGCTGCGCGCCGCATGGCCACCGGCCATCGGCAGCTCGCCGGCGCCCTATCCCCGGCGAGACAACGACAGGGCGAGAGCCACGGCGCCCAACCCGCGCCTGCGACAGGATGGGGCGAACGCCAGGCTGGCCAACCGCCGGCCACGAGCGTGCCTTCCCCCTGCCGTGCATCTGCTCCACCCAACCCGCGCGTCGCTCGCCCGCCTGAGAAGCTGCCATGCTGTCAACGTCCCTTGCCTCCGCCCGCTCGCCCAACCCAGGCCGTGGCCCTCCGCTTCGCCCGCCCGACAGACCGGAGGCACACGACACGCTCCGCCTGAGGCCAATCACGACAGGAGAGTGCCCGGAGCTCCGCCTCCCCAGCCTAATGGCGCCGCTAGCCAATGGCCGCCTCGCCCGCATACCCGCCGCTCCCCGACCTTATACTCCCGCCACCGGAGCCCCGCCTTGACCCTCCGCTCCACCGCTACCCTATAAAAGGGTCACGCTCGCTGTTAGCGCCACCCTTTGCCACCGCCCGCAACCGCGCCTCTACTTTTTCCTCTGCGCCGCTGCTAGGCTCTTGTGGAGCTCACACCTCCGTGCCACCTCGCACTCCAATGACTTCTCCGCCCGCTTCGCCACCCCTCCGCGCAAGTCTCCGAGCAGCCCGTGGCCTCCCCGACGCTGCCAGTGTGCTGGAACGCCGCCTGCACCGCCGCCCGCCAAGCTCGGTCGCTGCCGCCACGTTCCGACCCCCCGTCGGCCATCTCCGTCGCCCCAGCCCCACCAAATCGAGCTCAGGTGAGCCCCTGAGCCTCTCCGGCAACTTGTTGCCTCATCCCCGCCGGCGAACCGCCGGGGATTTCCTCGCCGCCGCCGCGCGCGCCCCCGGGGATGACATTGCGTCTTCCCCATTCTTTCTAGGGGCCTGGGCGCAAAAACTCAGGGACCCCTGCGTGTTTAACCAGTAGACGCAGGGGTAGGATGCAAGTTTGCCTCGACTTTTAAATTTAATAATAGGTAGAAAAAGGGTTAAACTTTGTAAATGCCCAGTAAATCGTAGAAAAATCATAAAAATGCCAAACCACTTTTGTTGGAATCCTTACTCTGTCTAGTTTCTAAGAAAAATAAGTTTGCTCATGTTACTGTTGTAAATAATATCCTATGCTTTTAATCATGGTTTATTTTTAGATCATGTTAGAGAGAGCATTAGTTCAATGGTGCTATAACCAAGTACAAAAATAAAACAGAGCAGCAACGATCATCATCTTTTATCATGACAAGAACTAAAACCATCAAAATTAATCATATGTCATTAGGTTCAGGTGATGCAAATTTATTTAACATGCCATGGTGAAATAAAAACGAACTCAAAAACTAAAAATAAACAAAACAGAAACTACTATGCACACCAAACTCACACATGCCAAAATAAATAAAAGAAACGAAAAGGAAAATCAAACCACATGTGTATGCGTTTTATTCGATCCTTCGATCATTAGTCCAAGTCATCCTGCACCTCCTTTCGATGTGGCTCTCCCTGATGCTATTGCTTATAAAATTCCTGCTCATAATATTCCTGCTCTCTGCCTTGCTACTGCTCCGGAGGGCAAATTCCCATCAGCAAAAACTGGTAGGTGATGCTCATGTTCCCTTCTTCAATTCTATCTGCAGTTTGTCTCAAGCTGTCTGTGTCCTGCATGTTCCTCTGGATGTACGTGCCTATGTGTGCACCTCTCTGTGGTAGAGGCAGGTGGCTGAACAGGGATGACAATGTAACTGATGGAGTCCTTCCCTGGTAAGGTGGTCATAGGTACCCATGATAGGCATAGGGTGGTGGTTGGTAAGTATTGATGCTCATTATTGACACACTTTTACCCCTATTTATCTTCAATATTGATATGAATTTAATACCTAAACTATAGATTACACCTGATAAACCAGTCATTTTCACATGGGCAACGTATTTTGGGGGATGTTGTGTTTTTGTAGGAAATTGGGTCTAAAAGTGTATTTTTGGATAAAGCACTGAACGAGCGTCGAACCAGACGAAGACGAAGGTCAAAGGGCCCTGGAGGAGCCCAGGCCGATCGGCTTGGGCTCTTTTAGCGCCCCCTGGTACCCATCTTTGGGAAGCAACCATCCAACATTACTTAGGGGCTAAGTTTATGAAAATATGGTAAGGACCACCTCGGGATCAAAGAGGAATCGGAGAAGATCAAACAGAGATTTGGAAAGTCATTAAAGATCAATCTCATCCAGAAGCTAGCAATGTGCTAGGTGAAAGGTCGTGTTTGGGTGGTTCAAGTGCATTAGGATAGTTACTTACTTCTGAATGTTTTTATGCACCTCTTCCAATTTCCACGTATTTGGTGTATTAGGATTTGTGTTTCCTTTTATTCCTTTAGGTCGATTAATTTAACCAAAAAGATTTCATAAACAAACAGTAGCTAAAGGTACTGAGAAAATTACAGAACCTTACTTAAGCCAACAATAAGTTACTGTAAAATTTTGGAAGCCATTTGATGACTCAAAAAGGAATTACATGCATTTCATTCTTAAAGGTAGCATGAGCTTAACTTTTTCTATCTTCAAAGTTACAGTGAAACTGAGGATGAAATTTTACCAGTATGTTAAGGGTGTGTTACAGGAGCTTTGGTGAATTTTTCATGATTTTTGGAGAAGGACAACTATTTTCCCTATTTTCCTTCTAATTAAACATGTTTAACAAGGAAGGTGTTTTTCTTTCTGATTTGCACCATAACTTATATTTTTCCTGCAAACTATATAGCAAAACAAACTTAACCCAACTGGTTTCACATTTTTCTGAGCTCTAGATCAAAACTTATGCAAAAAGGAAGATTTAATCTTAGATCCCCAAAATAAAGTTAAATCAGTGACATTAAGTTCTAGACTAGAACCCTAATCATTTTTCTGAGCTTCTACACATATAAAGAAGCATCATAGAGTTGGTTTTAAATTTTTCTCACTTTTCTTCTGTTTATTAGGATTTAAAAGGCAATTAAATACCAACTTATCTTTTTGTGGAGGTTATGATAATATGAGACCCACATATATATTATTGCTCTCTCTTTTAAATGAATCAAAGGCTCTTTTATTTTGGTTATCATTGCACTGACCTTATCAATAATACTTCTTGCAATTGCTCTACCTATCCAAACCAAATATTTATATCCATAGATTGCAAGATTTATTTTAAGTACATTGATTCAGGATTTATTTCTGTGGTATGAGACTTAGAAGCTGGTCATCCCTTTGTGTAACCATTTCTTGCTAGCCTTTCTGTCCATGCATTGTGAATTTCTACATCGAAAATCTTGCAAACCTTGATGGGCATCCAACCTAAACTAAAAATATCATTTTTTTACTACCTCCTTGACCACAACATAATATGTGTATGGAAAATATTTTGATGAAGATCCAGAATATTTATCAATACCTTTTCAAGAAAAACAAGATCTAAAGGCATCCACCAATGTGAAGAATATAAACCAAAGGAAACAGAGGCCAGCAGGGGCCAGGCTGATTGGCCTTGACACCCTCAGGCCGATCGGCTTGGTTGGTTTTCCCCTATGATCCCTCTGAATTTTGGCGTGGACGACTCTCCAGAAGAATAAAATAATTTTCTGTAGAACATCGAAGATTTTGATACTTACATCAGCATTTTATCTTTTTCCTCTTTCATGCTCAAGGATGAGCATCGTTCAAGCAGGGGGGAGAGTCATCGCATTATCTCTGACTATTGCTGAGTAAAGTACTATGTTGCAAGAAGTTCCGAGGATAAAAAGAAAAGAAAAAAATATTGAGAAGAAAAGAAAGAAAAAAAGAAAGGGAAAGGCATGAAAAAGAAAAAAAAGGAGAAAAAGAATAAAAGTACTCCGTAGTTCTTCAAGCTTCATGAAAATTCCAAAGTGCTCTCAAGATTGATCCATACTCATGTTCCAACCATGTGCAATCTGATTTCAAGAACTTCACCTATATCTCGCGATCACCCTTTTCCCTTGCACATGTTCATGATCTAAAAGTGTGTGTTCATTTTCTCCCTCTCCATAAGTAATTATTTTCCATGACCTTTTTGATAAGTCTTAGTAAGATCCATCAGAAGTCTTTCTTATTTTGATAATATCTGATATAATATTTTGTTAGGACTAACCTTTACAAGCTCCAGATAAAGCTTTACACATATTTTTATGAGTGATGACAGGTTGGAGAAGTTCTAGCACAGGTTTGAGAGAATTGATAAGCTGAAGGAACATTGAGTAGTTGCAATGAAGTTTAAATTATTGATATCGATTCAGTTTCTTTTTGAAAAAGTTTTATTAAAAATCTTCTGAAATTTATTTAAAATTGAGAGCAAGTGAATAAATTCATTGTGGTATGTTCATGGTATCTACCCTCCATATTAGAAAAGGCTGGTTACAACTTGAATACTAATTGAAACATCTCTTGAGAGCATTATGTTTTCTTGTGTATGATCAAGTGCAGGATTGAACACCGAAGGGGAATGCTGATTTCTATTGAAGACTTACTCGAGGACGAGCAATGTTTAAGCATGGGGGGATTGTTGATGCTCATTATTGACACCTTTTTACCCCTATTTATCTTCAATAATCACATGAATTTAATACCTAAACTATTGATCATACCTAATAAATGGACCATTTTCACATATGCAATATATTTTGGAGGATATTCTGTTTTGCAGGGAATTGGATTTTAATGGAGCATAATTGGATAAAGCCCTGAACAAGCGACAACCCATAGAAAGACAAAGGTCAACGGGCCCAAAAAGGGCCTAGGCCGATTGGCCAAGGGTCCTCTAGGCTCCTTTCATGCTAGGCCCACATGCAAGTAAAAAGAAGACACCAGAACACCTGAGAAGACTTGGAGACGAAAGGATGTGCAAGCGGGCATAAGAACCCAGGCCGATCGGCTTGTGGTGTTCCTTTGACCCCTTCACCTTCCAATTTCTACCACGAGTTTGCCAGACTATAAATACCCCCTTTTTATAACAAGAACGCAAATTTGTTCGACGGATTCAACATGAAGCAGAAGAGAAGCAGAAGGAGCTTGAGGGACACCACTTCGAAAAGCCGAGGGCCATGCAATTGTCTAGGGGTTCCCGTAGCTAAGCCCTAACCCATGTGGGAACCCTGCGAGGAAGATCCACGTTGGAATTCTAGAGCTAGGATCATTAGAGCGAGGTAGGATCCCGGTGGAAATCTGGTGATGTACATTCATTCATGGTGAAGTAATAGATGTGTTCTTGATCTTAGCGATCTAAATATCTCATTCTATGGTTTTATGCTTTTTCAGGTTTGCTTGCTTTTCAATGTATGATCGATGATAAATTGCTTAGGATGTTTATGTGGTCGTGGTAACCAGATTTGCATTCCTGATCTACTGATGAGTATGACTTGTATTATGATCGTACCCTTAGATTACCTATGGTGATAGAGAGCATCATGACAGGGTCTTTCTTGTGTAAGATGGGGGTTTTCGAGAGCCAGACTGGTGGTGTAGATTTAAATATGCTTTTAGCTAAGACCATATGCTTTGCTATCCTTGCTTAGAATTACAACATATGCATAGTCTAGGTTGCTCTAGATTGGTTACCTCTGCTCTATCTATTATCTGTCTGTGTATGCTAGATTAAATCTGAATCACTCATCAATAAAAGACTCATACTAACAATGCTATTTGAAATAGAACTTGTATTATACGTTTCATGGATTGATAAACCTTGGGGGAGTACTCTGAGGAAAGAGCTACAACTGATCCGTGCGCTTGCGGTTCATAAATTGGTGCACTAACTGCCGTCAACATACTTGATTTTGGGCTCAGGTTTCGCACTACCTTCGTACCCTTGTGCCCCTAGCATGTTCAATCTCTTGATTTGAACATCCATTGCTTGGATTTGTTGGATAATTAGGTAATTGTTGTATTAATTTCTAAAATAAATAAATCATGACAAGAGACAATCCTAGCATGCAAAACTCTAACATACTAGGCAACAGGAACATCATAATCATGATCTCAAAAAACATGATTAAAAAGCAGATTAGATCATGGCACATGTATCGAGAAGCTGTGATGATGAGCGGTACTAATGAGATGACGACAATGTTGCAAACGGATCGCAGCAGTCGGCACTGAAGACGACGGTATGCTATAGTGCCTGACTTGGATGGAGGACAAGCCATGATGACGATCTTGAGTAGTCGTGCGGAGCGCTTCCCAAAAACTATATTCGCCCTCTCCCAGTGCAGGATCAGAAGGACGAGTGGTTTCGGAGACCTGCTCTCTCGCTCGCCGGTGCACGCCGACACAATGGAATGGAGAAAACTACAGTCGCGGCGCAGCAGTGTAGAAGAGGAAAAACCTAAATCGTATAGACCACCTTAGGGATACCCAAACTTAGGGGCCTTCCCGTATAGTAGTCTATGTTGCGTCTTTTCCATGAGGGGGGGTGGTCTGTATTTATAGGGAGGAAAACCCCTGCACCCTCATCTATTAACAATACGGGACTAATAGATGGTGCACCCCCTCCTACGCTAATGGGCCTTTGAGATTTATTCAGAATTATTTATATGGGCCAAGCCCATATATCTAACAATCCCCCACCAGATCTCAAATACCCATTTAGGTGTTTTGCATGTTTCTCACTACTGTTTGGTATAGTAGTATTTCAACAAGGATTGTTAAGTTGAACTCTAGCCTAGAGCTTCAAACTACACTCATCCACAACTTGATAATGGACTATGCCTTGAATTGCTAGTTTTGCTCGGACATGTTTCACTCAAACTCATAACCAGTACCTGGCTGCACTACAAGGATTTGACCCTTTTAGCACCACTTGTTTTCACAATGCCACACATTTGGTTGCAATATTTGGTTCTATGGCAACCAACGGCATAATTGGTAGCGATATATGGGCCTTATGACCACAAAAAATGTGCGTTGCATTAGTCATAAGATCTATTGCAAGAGGGAGGCGCTAATGCTACGATGGTGTTGGGGGGAAATATTAACGACCTCCTTAGGCTCCTTAAACAGCGGCCATAAGGGCCCGAGCCCACCTGCGGCGACAGTGACCTCTGCCAACTCGGCATGGACAAGGAGTATTCCACTTCGCCTCACCCGATCCATGGTCCCAGGGTCGGACACGCTCGACCTCCCGCCGCAGGGTTCCGCCTCGCCCGACCCATGGTCCAGGGTCGGACACGCCCGACCCCCCACCGCAAGGTTCCGCCTCGCCCGACCCGCGGTCCTAGGGTCGGATACGCCCGACCCCTCGCCGCAAGGCTCTGCCTCGCCCGACCCCGGGCGCAGGGGGTCGGACGCATCCGGGCCCACAGGACAAGGATCTGCCTCACCCGAGGGCAGGAGCGGACTAGTGGATGAGGGCGCAGATCTCGTGGGCCCCCACCGACTGTGCCATAAATGCGACACGGCTCTGGCGCGTAGAAAGGCACCCATGCTCCTCGACGTGACTTGCCACGGTATTTGGGCGGTACATTGTAGCCACGACCACACAGGCTACAAGGCACCATCCTAGTCTGCGGCCTCCCCTGTTCACCATAGGGCACTCATTACCCGAGCCCCCCGGCACAGGAGGGAGCACCGCCCGGTTCTGCCCTCGGTCTGGCGGTAGAGACATGATGGCCGCGTCTCCTGGTCAGCACACATGACTACAGAGGTCGGCCATCCCCCACGACGTGCACAGCTGCGGCAGCCGGACATCATCATCATGCTTGGCCACAGCGGCTGAACGACACATGCATCTCGCACAATCGGCAACGACGGTCGACTGAAAGATCGTTAATAGGATCCAACAACAGCCGCCCCCCTCCAGCGGCCACGCTGATGGAGACGGAGACCGGAAGGGAAGGCGGTGACCCTAGGGACTCGGTCCTTCCACCTGTGCTCTGCTTTACCTTACACGCTTATCTCTTTTACTTCTCCTTACGCCTGGCTCATCTGTAACTCCTGTGTCCTCCTTGCGCTATAAAAGGAGGACTAGGGGGCCCGAGATAGGAACGACTCTGAAGCCAACCAAACTCACACCCTCTCCTCATGAGCATCAGTGCACACCCAAGAGACTTGGGACTAGCTCCCTCTCTCGCCTGTTCGTAACCCCTCCTATAGACCCTGCGTGAGTAACACGAGCAGCTCCCCATACTGGACGTAGGGCTATTCCTGCCCGAACTAGTCTAACCCTGTGTCTTCTCATGCAACCATCCAAGGCTTACGCGCATAAAACAAATTTACTTGCCATAGTCTTGATCCGCTATTCTTGACAACGACAGTTGGCGTGCCAGGTAGGGGACCTTTGCGCGTACATCACCGGCTTTGGATGGCCAACCGCGACATCGGCTTTGCTCCTGCTCCCACGTCCACTTCGGGATCTTGGACTTCCTCGCCACAGGGGAGGGAATCGAGCTGATCCCTCTCCTTGTCCTGCCTGCTCACCCCGTCATCTCCGGCTCCGCCGCCGGAATGGTGGTGAGCCGGCGAGCGCGCACCATGGGGCCTCCTTTGGAGGAGTGGCCCTTTGGCTTGCGCAACGCCGTGGCGACTTACGAACATCTCCTGGCGTGGTCCGCGATTGCACCACCCACAAACAACGAGTTCATGGGCGTGGCGGGGACAACCTCCGATGCTGGCTCCGACAACGAGTGCTTCATGACCGACGTGCACTCCAAGGGGTCCAACGACAACAGCACCAAAGGGAGGCAGCACACTCCCCCACCACACACCGCAGCTATAACCGGGGCCCTCGTCAGGGTCCTGGAGCGGCCACGTCTGCTAGAGGTGTGCGCGGCGCCCAATCAGGAGGTTGAGCGCCCCCGCAACGATGGCGGGGCATGACAACGGGCGCGCGACATCTAGCGGCGCATCTACGAGGACGAGGATTGCCCTCAACTCTTTGCCCGCGCTAGCCAGAACATCGCCAAAGCGGCGGCCCTACTCTGATGACTCCCCGAGCCGGCGACACCCGAGGAGCGCCGAGCGTACCAAGAGGTGCGGAACCTGCTCAAGTGCGCCGCCGTCCAGCAGGCGGAGAGCTCCGTGTCCCGACGACGCGGGCACAATGCTAGCAGGGCAGCGCCCACCGCGCCTCCCGAAAGGCGTGGGGAGTCTGTCCACCAACCTCCTCCTAGAGGGAATCGGGCCGCGCCCGCTCGATGGACACCATCGCCCGCAAGAGGTGGAGCCCCGTCTGTCCACCGGTGCATCGGTCCCGTCCGCGACGCCCGCGACACCCTGGACGCGCGGAGACGCTCCCGTGCGGATAGGGAGGATGGAGCGGACCGTGGCTACTACGTCCATCGTGGTGGCTACTACGACAGCGAAGAAGATCGGAGCTCGAGCCTTGACCTAGCGGGACCCAGGGCCTTCTTCGTGCACATCCTGAACGCGCCGTTCCCAGCGCGCTTCAAGCAGCCCACCAATGTGGCCAAGTACTCCGGGGAGACGAACCTCGGGCTTTGGCTCAACGACTATCGGCTTGCTTGTCAGGCCGGTGGGGCAGATGATGATCTGTTCATCATTC
This sequence comes from Setaria italica, assembly GCF_000263155.2. Classification (NCBI taxonomy): domain Eukaryota; kingdom Viridiplantae; phylum Streptophyta; class Magnoliopsida; order Poales; family Poaceae; genus Setaria; species Setaria italica. The sequence continues at coordinate 396,603 of NW_014576734.1, forward strand.
GCAATCTCCCGCTGTTCCTAGCCGACTCAGTGCGAGCCTGGCTAGAGCACATTCCCTCGGGTTGGATCCGTAACTGGAATGACCTAAAGGAAATCTTCGTGGGAAACTTCCAGGACACGTATATGTGCCCCGTAAACTCCTAGGATCTCCGGAGCTGCCGCCAGGGGTCGGACGAGTCTCTTCGGGACTACATCTAACGCTTCTCTAGGAAGCGCACTGAGCTTTCCAACATCGTGGACGCCGATGTCATTGGAGCCTTCTTGGCAGGAACTTCCTACCGGCCCCTGGTCCACGAGCTGGGACGCAGGAGCCTGTGGACCACTGAGGAGCTCCTCAACATTGCCACTAGCTTCGCCTCAAGCGAAGAGGCCGTCGGAGCGATCTTTGATCGCTCCAAGGGCAAGGCGAAGCGGGAGGAGGACGCCGACGAGGGCACCTCCAACCGCCAGCAGAAGAAGAAGAACAAGCAGCGGCACGAGGCCCCCTCGTGGCCGTTGCTGGTCGCAAACGGGGACAACCGCCCCTTGAGGGCACCCCTGGCTTCTTCAACAAGCTGCTCGAGGGACCGTGCCCAAACCACGAGTTCCCCACCAAGCATGCCTACAAGGACTGCAACCTCATGAAGAGGTATTTTGTAGGCAACCCAGTGAAGGGTGACCAGAGATGGAAGCCTGAAGAAGAGAAGAAGGACGGCGAGGAGAAGGAAGATGGCTTTCCCAATGTGGATGGCTGCTTCATGATCTTCGTGGGCCGGCGGCTTACGACTCCAAGCGCCGCCGAAAGCTAGAACGCCGCGAGGTCTACACGGCCGAACCCGCCACCCCGACCTTCCTTGACTGGTCGAGATCTGCCATCACCTTCGACCAGTCCGACCACTTGGATCGTATCCTGCAGCCAGGACGCTATCCCCTCGTCATCGACCCCATCGTCAACACAAAGCGCCTCACCAAGGTGCTCATGGATGGAGGCAGCGGCCTTCAACATCCTCTACGCCGAGACCCTCGACGCCATGGGGATCGACCGATCCCGCCTCCGTCCCAGCAAGGTGCCTTTCCATGGCATCGTGCCAGAAAAGCGAGCAATGCCCCTCGGGCAGATCGACCTGCCCGTCACTTTCGGGACTCCTTCCAACTTTAGGAAGGAGACCCTCACTTTCAAGGTGGTGGGCTTCCGCGGGAACTACCACACCATCTTGGGGCGGCCATGTTACGCCAAGTTCATGGCCATCCCCAACTACACCTACCTCAAGCTCAAGCTGCCAGGGCCCAACGGGGTCATCACCGTCGACACATCTTTCTAGAAGGCGTACGAGTACGACGTAGAGTGCTGCGAGTACGCTGCAGCCATCACTTGCATGGAGGACCCCGCGGTCCGGCTCACGGAGAGCACCGAGGATCCGCCCGACTCCAAGCAGTCCACCACCTCCTTTGAGGCCACCAAAGGCATCAAGGAGGTCCCCCTCGACCCTAGCAGGTCTGACGGCAGGACCGTGCGGATAGGCGCTACCCTATCTCCCAAATAGGAAAGCACGCTCGTCAACTTCCTCTGCGCAAACAGCGACATTTTTGTGTGGAAACCCTCAGACATGCTAGGCATCCTGAGGGAAGTCGCCGAGCACTCCTTGAACAACAAGGCCGGCTCCAAACCGGTGAGACAAGGCCTGCACCGCTTTGACGAGGAGAGATGCAAGGCCATCGGTGAGGAGCTTCAGAAGCTTTTGGCGGCCGGGTTCATCAAGGAAGTGCACCACCCCTAGTGGTTAGCCAATCCTGTTCTTGTACGAAAAAAGAATGGGAAATGGAGAATGTGTGTTGACTATATGGGTCTCAACAAAGCATGCCCAAAGGATCCATTTCCTTTGCCGCGCATAGATCAGATAGTCGATTCCACCGCAGGGTGCGAAACCCTTAGCTTCCTTGGCGCGTATTCCGGTTACCACCAGATCACGATGAAAGAGTCCGACCAGCTCGTGACCTCTTTCATCACCCCTTTTGGGCCCTACTGCTACGTCAAAATGCCATTCGGCCTCAAAAAACACAGGGGCTACGTTCCAGCGATGTATGCTCAAGTGGTTCGGGGACCTCATCGGTGAACCGTTGAGGCCTACATTGACGACATCATGGTCAAATCCAAGAAGGGCGACCAACTCATCCCCGACCTCGAACTAGCCTTCGAAAGACTTAGAGACAAGCGCATCAAACTCAACCCCGAAAAGTGTATTTTCGGGGTCCCGAGGGGCATGCTGCTTGGCTTCATCGTCTCCGTGCGCGGCATCGAAGCCAATCCGGAGAAAATAGCGGCCATCACTAACATGGGACTGATCCGAAACCTGAAGGGAGTCCAGCGTGTCATGGGATGCCTTGCGGCCCTGAGCCACTTCATCTTATGCCTCGGCGAACGAGGACTCCCTCTCTACCGACTCCTGAAGAAGACCGACCGCTTTGTGTGGACTGCCGAGGCCCAGGAGGCGCTTGACCAGCTCAAGCACCTCCTGACGAAGGCCCCGATCCTAGTCCCGCCAACCGACAGGGAGCCACTCCTGCTCTACATCGCGGCAACCACCCTGGTGGTTAGCGCAGCTCTAGTGGTGGAGCGAGAGGAGGAGGGACACGCCCTCAAGGTGCAGCGCCCGATGTACTTCGTCAGCGAGGTCTTGTCCGAGTCCACGGCCCACTACCCTCAATCCAGAAGCTCATATACGTAGTCCTCATCACGAAGAGGAAGCTGCGCCATTACTTCACCTCCCACCCGGTGACGGTGGTGTCATCATTTCCCCTCGGCGAAGTGATCCGGAATTAGGATGCCACGGGGTGGATCGCGAAGTGGGCACTCGAGCTCATGGATCAGGGCATCACCTACGCCCCCTGGACAGCCATCAAGTCCCAGGTACTCACCGACTTTGTTGCAGAGTGGACGGAGATCCAGACGCCATCAGTGCCAGAGAAGCAGGAGTACTGGACGATGTACTTCGACGGGTAGCTGATGAAAGCTTGCGCCGGAGCGGGATTGGTCTTCATCTCTCCGCTCGGTGTGCGCATGAGGTACATGATCCGCCTCCACTTCCCCACATCTAACAATGTCACTGAGTACGAGGCTCTCCTCAATGGGCTTCGCATTGCCATCGAACTAGGCATTCGGCGGCTGGACATCCGGGGCGACTCCCAGCTAGTCGTCGAGCAAGTCATGAAGGAGTGGAGCTGCCACGATCCCAAGATGGCAGCGTACTACAACGAAGTCCGCATGCTCAAGGACAAGTTCGACAGTCTGGAACTCAACCACGTTGCAAGACATTTCAACGAGGCAGCTGATGAGCTGGCGAAGGCGGCGTCCGATCGAAAGCCGGTCCCTGATGGCGTCTTCATCAGCGACCTGTACAAGCCTTTCATCTGCTACAAGGAGCTAGGAGAGGCTGGCAACGTGCCACTTGTCCTGAACTCGGGAGCCGACCCGAGAGAGGTCGGCAATGCGCCACCTATCCTGGACTCGGAGGCCGATCCCTCTAACCCCGAGGTCATGGAGATCGACACGAACCCAGCAGAGGGGCCCGACCCTCCGCCTGACTGGAGAGCCCCGTACCTCAACTACCTCATCCGCGAGTCGCTCCCAATGGACAAGATGGAGGCGCGAAGGATTGCGCGCCGTGCCAAATCCTTCGTCATCATCGACCAAGAGCTCTACAAGCGGAGCCACACCGGCATCCTGCAACGCTGCATTCCGATCGAGCAGGAAAAGGCATTGATACAGGACATCCACGCCGGAGCCTGCGGCCACCACGCCGCACCAAGAACCCTCGTCAGAAACACCTTCCGACAGGGCTTCTACTGGCCGACGGCAGTCGCTGACACCACCCGCGTGGTGCGCACCTGCGAGGGGTGCCAGTTCTTTGCGCGGCAGACCCATCTGCCTGCCCAGGCACTCCAAACCATCCCCATCACGTGGACTTTCGTGGTCTGGTGTCTGGACCTCATCGGTCCCTTCAAGAAGGTGCCTGGGGGCTTCACCCACTTGCTTGTCGCTGTCAACAAGTTCTCAAAGTGGATCGAGGCACGACCGGTTGCGCAGATCAAGTCCGAGCAGGCGGTACAATTCTTCACTGGCATCATCTATCACTTCGGAGTCCCCAACTCAATCATCATGGACAATGGTACGCAGTTCACTAGGAAGAAGTTCCTCAAGTTCTGCGATGACCACCACATCCGAGTGGACTGGTCGGCCGTAGCGCATCCTCGCACGAACAGACAGGTCGAGCGGGCCAACGGCATGATACTCCAGGGTCTCAAGCCACGGATCTTCGACCATATCAACAAGTTCGGCGGCCGGTGGGTTGCGGCGCTCCCCGCGGTCCTATGGAGTTTGAGGACGAACCCCAACAGGGCAACTGGCTTCACCCCATTCTTCATGGTCTACGAGTCCGAGGCAATCCTCCCCACTGACCTGAAGTACGAGTCACCAAGGGTCAGGACGTACGACGAACGAGGGAATCAAGCATCTCTCAAGGACGCTGACACCTCCCCCACGAGTTCCTCCTCCGCCTCGTCGTCGAGGTTTATCACCTCGCTAGGCGGAGGAACCCCCAGGGACAGCGTCTTGTCCCACAGGGTCGGCTGCGGAGGTAGAAGGCAGAACAGGGGTCAGTCGTTACCCTGCGCCCGACTGTGGCACCCTTCCTCCAATCGCCGCCACAGAGGCTGCCTCCGCGGGAGGCCCCGCACCCTCTCCAGCAACGCCGCCGCCCGTCGCTGGCAGGGTCACGGTTCGCCCCACGGAGGTGGTCGACACTCGGAGCGCCTTCTCCGACGCCAGTGGCAGGACGAAGTCTCGAGGAGTGGCACTGCGAAATGATGACAACTTCGTTAAAAGCAGCTCGATGCCAGGAAAGGAATAAGGCATGCGAGAACCTTCCACTTACCTCACCACGGTGCGAGGGTGACAAGCGCGCTTCGCCTCCGAGCTTGATGCCGACCCCGGGACATCCGACAGTGGCCGCATGCCGCTACTCCTCTGCTCACGTGATGCAGGCAGAGGGTCGAGGGTCGGCTCCGTTGATCCCCGAGGCACACCCCGCGCCAACCACTGGGCCGTGACCACCGAGCCCCACGGATCCGGGCCCTGGGCAGGCGGTCCGCTCGGCCTGTCCCCCGTGGCCGGTTGAGGGGGCTACTCCCGGATGACGAGCACACCCGGCCGGGGGGCCAGAACATACTCATCCTCTTCCTCCTCCTCGGTCTCCTCCTCCTCATCCTCATCATTGTCGTCGTTGTCGTCCAACACGACTGCGCCCCGCCTCCACCTTTGGAGCTCCTTCGCGGCCCTCTTCCTCTTCCTCGCCATCTCTTTGTCCTTCCTCCTTTTCTGCTTCTCGGTGAGGAGGTGGTTCTGCCGCTGTCGCTCTGCGTCCTCTAGCACCAGCGGGCACGAGGCCATGACCTGGGTCATATTGCCCTGTAGATACAAGGACTTCGCGTCAGGATGACGGACTAGGAAGTGCAGGAAAGAAGAACGAGAGTGCGAAATCCTCATCAGCTGGACGAAATCCTCGTCCGGGTGCATCGGAGGGTGACTGAGCACCGGGTAAACGACGTCTTTGTCCTCCAGCGCCTCCCGGACACGGTGCTTGACCTCGGCATCGGCAAGTACACTCGTCGCAAGGATGGTGGCCTCGGTCGACGTGCCGGGAACCATGTTGTCGAGCGAGCAAGCCCGGAGCATCAGTGGCACCACCCTCCGAGCGTGGTACGCCCCGATAACTCCGGCCCCGGTCAGGCCCTTCTCCTTCAGGCGGTGGATGGCCTGAAGAAGACCGGCGATCTGCTTCTTCTCCTTCTCAACCGGACCGTACGACCATTGGTCCGGCAAGGGGGACTCAGAGTGGTTCTTCACATAGAACCACTGCTGGTGCCACCCCTTATGGGACGCCGTGGTCTTCATTGCCATGTATTCCTTGGCGCGGTTCTGGTGGAGGTGGATGCCGGCGCACCCCATCAGCACCAGAACTGTCCGCACCTAGGTCCCCCTCTTCTCGGTCTTCTGATACAGGCTGACCGTGAAGAAGTACTTCTAGAGCGAGAAGTTGGGCTCGATTCCTAGGTACCCCTCGCACAGCGCGACGAACGCCACGATATGCTAGATCCCATTGGGATTGAGATGCTGTAGCTCGAGCCTGTAGTAGTGCAGCAACCCACGGAAGAAGAGGCTCGGTGGAGCCGTGAACCCCCTCTCATGGAAGTGCACGAATGAGACGACGTAGCCGCCATTCGGCTGTGGTGCATCTTCCCTCCCGGGCAACCGCCACTCGTCCCTTGCAGTCCTCTTGGAAAGGAGGCCCTTCTTCACGAGGCCGTCGGCGCGTGAGGTGCCGAAGCTCAAACGCATCCAGGACTCCATTGCTAAGGGGGTGGAAAGCTCGATGGCGGAGGATGAAGAAAGCTGCTACGCTGAGCAAAGGAAGGCGAAAGGTGTGCGAGAAGGCGAAAAGGCTTGAGAACGGGTGCGGGTGGAACCGGCGAGGTGGACTCCCTCGTCTTATAGGGGAGCGCGCGGGAAGCGAAAGGGGCGGTCCCGTCGCAGTTATTGCGACGCCAGGTACACCCCGTCAGGTCTAGGGGTTCGAAGGCTGGCCCACTATGGGTTCGACAGTCACCCCAGGACTCCCCCCGAGCAAGGGGGGAGAAGGGACAGGTCCGCTAGCGGCCGTTACCCAGGCGAGCGAAAGACAAGGGCGTCCTGACCTCACGTTCGAGTCCGGACTGGCACCAAAGTTCATGGTTTTTCCCCGAAGAAAGGCAACGAGCCCCCGAATCCAATCGAACGGACTCAGGAACTATATGAACTGGGCAGCCGAAACCTGGGGTACGCTACCAGCTTGGCCCGAGCGGACCCCCCGAACGGGGACCGGGACCCCACTCGAACCGATCCGTTCGCAGCTCAACAAGCACCACGGTTCGTCCAATGAGGATAGCGTGGCACGGCTCACCCCCTCTGTCCTAGCGAACGGATGCTTGAGGGGTAACAATCAAAAGTTGATCCAGCCTCCTGATCGATCTCCTGCAACACGCGGGGGCTCGGGGGCTGGCATCACAACCAACAACCACGCGTGTGGTCGCGATTTGGAGTCTTGGAGCAGGAGTGGTCGGTGAAATGATAAGGAATCCTCCCATGCCAAGCCATCCTCAGAACACCCTGCTTAATCGAACTCCCCAGCCAAACCGAACAAGCGAAACTTTTCCTCCTTGATCAAATGCAGGTTGCAGGACAAACAAGGATCCCCGACGAATGACGAATGCAGCCTCTGGAGGAGCACCCCTTGCTCCACCAAAGGCTCAGGGGATACTGTTGGGGGGAAATATTAACGACCTCCTTAGGCTCCTTAAACAGCAGCCATAAGGGCCCGGGCCTACCTGCGACGACAGTGACCCCTGCTGACTCAGCATGGACAAGGAGTATTCCACTTCACCTTGCCCGAGCCATGGTCCCAGGGTCGGACATGCCCGATGATGAGGACACCACGAGTACATCTACACCAGCAGCACCTCAGGCGCCTCCAGTTGCTCCTCCACCTCAGGCGCCTACAGTTGCTCATCCAGTTGGGCCAATCACTCGAGCCCGTGCGAGAGAATTAAACTTCATCATGCTGTTAAGGAACGAAGGCCCATCGGAATAAGAAGATGGCCCAACAGGGCAGCCCAGGTGGGGCGCCTAGGGTTGGGCGCCGTGACCCCTTCGGACTCCAGGGGCTGCGCCCCCTTTATTTAGTCCGAGTCCTTTTTGTTTACGACTTGAGTTTTGTTTTACATCTAGCTTTAGCTACTCTTGAACACGCGCAAATACGCGCTGTCCTTGTGATTCAGAACTCCACCTTCGAGTGATATTTAGATTGCTCGCCTCTCTTTCTTGTTCGTTCTTCGATTGCAGACAGGAATCGATCTTCGTGATCAGGCTGATCTCGCACCGGCGAGGTTGGTAACCATCGGGAGTTGGTTCAGCGATTGCATTGGCGCTTCGGGTTCGCTCATCGTAGTCGGATCGTGAGGGTCTACTTCCACCAAGTCGAATTTATCTCCACTCACCGAAAGATCGGGCACTCCGACTCTATCACCCGACCCCCCGCCGCAGGGTTCCGCCTCGCCCGACCCATGGTCCAGGGTCGGACATGCCCGACCCCCCGCCGCAAGGTTCCACCTTGCCTGACCCACGGTCCTATGGTCAGATACGCCTGACCCCTCGCAGCAAGGTTCCGCCTCGCCCAACCCCGAGCGCAGGGGGTCGGACGCATCCGAGCCCATAGGTAAGGCTCTACCTCGCCCGAGGGTGGGAGCGGACCAGCGGACGAGGGCACAGATCTCGTGGGCCCCCACCGACCACGCCATAAATGCGACGCGGCTCTGGCGCGTAGAAAGGCGCCCGCGCTCCTCGACATGACTCGCCACGGTATTCGGGTGGTACACTATAGCTATGACCACACAGGCTACAATGGCACCATCCTAGTCCGTGGCCTCCCCTGTTCGCCATAGGGCACTTATTACCCGCGCCCCTCGGCACAGGAGGGAGCGCCGCCCGGTTCTGCGCTCGGTCCGACGGTAGAGACATGACGGCTGCGCCTCCCGATCAGCATGCAGGACTATAGAGGTCAGCCGTCCCCCACGACGTGCACAGCTGCGGTGGCCGGACATCATCATCATGCTTGGCCACAGCGGCCGGACGACACACGCATCTCGCACACTCGGCAACGATGGTCGACCGAAGGATCGTCGACAAGATCCAATGACAGCCGCCCCCCTTCGGCGGCCACGCTGACGGAGACAGAGACCGGAAGGGAAGGTGGCGACCCCGGGGACTCGGTCCTTCCACCTGTGCTCTGCTTTACCTTACACGCTTATCTCTTTTAATTCTCCTTACGCCTGGCTCATCTGTAACTACTGTGTCTTCCTTGCGCTATAAAAAGAGGACCAGGGGGCCCGAGGCAGGGCCGACTCTAAAGCCATCCAAACTCACACCCTCTCCTCACGAGCATCAGTGCACACCCAAGAGACTTGGGACCAGCTCCCTCTCTCGCCTGTTTGTAACCCCTCTTACAGACCCTGTGTGAGTAACACGAGCAGCTCCCCATACTGGATGTAGGGCTATTCCTGCCCGAACCAGTCTAACCCCATGTCTTCTCGCGCAACCATCCGAGCCTTACGCGCATAAAACAAATTGACTTGCCGTAGTCTTGATCCGCTATTCTTGACAACGACAGATGTAAAAGGTGGTTGCGATTATGGGTTCCTATTGCGACGACTAGTGTTGAGTTGTGATAATATTGATTTTGTGTTGCGATAGCTAGGCGTTGTTGCCACCATTGTAAAGTTTGTTGCAAGTAGCTGCACATACATAGGTGTTATTGCAATAGTAATCAATTTTGGTTGCGATAGGGGGACATGTTGCCACCAATTGTGTGGTGTTGCGATATAAATTTTGTTGGTTCCAATAAGGTGGATATATTGCAATGAATATATTTGCATTGTAATTACGATGATGTGTTGATGCCAGATTTTGACACGTTTTGGAACGACGTCAAGAGAGGAAAGGATTGGCCGATGCGGTGGATTAAAAAGTTACGATTGGGAATCGGCCGATTGGTGCTACAGTTGGGAATCGGCCAATTGGCGCTACAGTGTTTCGAGCGATTGGCGAATGGAGTTGGTGGGGGTCGGCCGATTGAAAGGCTCGAGCGATTGGGCCAATATGGGCTTAAGGTGGGCTAGAAAAAGAAGATAGATTGGCCCGTAGGAGTATGATAACCAACTCCGATACGAGTTGTGTTTGTAAATATTCGTTAAAATTAGAGATAGATCCTAGTTGGTTAGGGAATCAGTTGTAACAGGCTATAAATAGTCATCTTTAGAGATTTGTAAACAACACATCAATCAATACAAACAATCTACGTTTTCATCATATTTAACTTTCAAGTCGGCAACTTCGCCAATACTTCTTTTTTCACGAGTTCGTACGGGTTGGCAGGGCTGCATCGACACGATCTCCGGCCGATTCTGTAAGTTCCGTTTATCGAGTAATATCTAAGCTTTGACTTTGGGCGCATCGCTGTCATTTCATTTAGATTTATTCATAAGTTATCGATATTTACTAGAATTATAGGCTTCGTCTATTGTTTTAGTTTTATTACCAGTTATCGAGCTTGAGATTAGAACTATCGGCTTTATTACTATTATTCTTATTTATCATTATACAGCTGATTAGATTTGTTTCAAGTGTTGCATTTGTAGCGTTGTTTAGTTTACTCTAGTAGTTTCTTTACAATCGCTCCGTGATTATCAGCTGTTCTATAGCCGGTCATCTTCATAGCAAATCGGCCGATTCGCTGATACACTTTTCGAGATAGATCGGAAATTTAGCCGATCAAAATCCCTAGAATTTAATACGTTTCTTTCCTTATCAATCAACAGGTCAGATTGACTGGCACACCCATGAAATCGCACCAGGGCGATTACTCAAACAGGAGTTAAGCAGATTCTCCCGGGTCGTGTGTCCGATGCTGAAGATCGTCGTCCGATTTTTAGCGCCAACACGATGTTATTGCAACGCTAGTTGTAATGGTTGCAAATAGATGTCCATGTCGCAATAAATATAAATCGTGTTGCAAAAGAGTCTATGATATAGCAATGCAAATGAGTTGTTGCGAATAGAGTCTTAGATATAGCAACGCAAATGAGTTGTTGTGAATACTCTTAGATATAGCAACGCAAAACTATATTGTTGCTAATGAGTCTTAGATATTGCAACGAGTCTTAGATATAGCAACGAACACCAAAATCGTTACTACACACAAGGTGGTATTGCAACGATATTTCTAGGTGGGGCAATAGATGAATTTCTAGGTGGGCCTTTCTTTTGGTTAAATTAAAATTAGCATTAAAATGACCCAAGTTGGACTCAACACATATGTAATTTGGCCCATGTGGCAGGCCTTTCTTTCGTGAGGGATCGGACCAAAACCTGATCGATCCAGCCCCTAGGACCCCTCGTGCCATGTTGCCGCCTCTTCTTCGTGCGACGTTCGCCTCCTCCATCACGAACATCGAGCGTGCACCGTGCCTGCTGTCTCGCGTCGTATGCCCTGTTGCCCAAAATTGTTGCTACACACAAGGTGGTATTGCAACCATGTTTTGTGATTGCTATGTAGAAGAATGATTAGTGGCAATAGATGAGTTTGTCGGTACCACCAGGGGTTTTGTCCATGAGCCTTTCTTTTGGTTAAATGAAAATTTGCATTACAATGGTCCAAGTTGGAAAGTTGGACTCAACATTTACGTAATTTGGCTCACATACATAGTTGGTAAGTCGTTTGGCCAAAACACCTGCGGTAGGCCTTTCTTTCGTGAGGGACTTAAACCCTACCTGATCGATCAAGCCCCTAGGAGCCCTCATGTCGCCACCTCTTCTTGTGGCGGATCCACTTCGGATTTTGCTTGATTAAACATGATTAAGCCGCCTGATATGCGACACTCATGCCTTAACCAAGTAAACACGAAGTGCCGTCGAATTTCACCCGATTTAACCACTTTGAACAGGACCGAATAGCAAACCCACACGAAGGTGAGCGGTTCAAGAGAATACAGCAAGTCCACTAAGTTAAGCAATTTAACCATCTAGTTTGGTTATAAAACGTCATCAGAGTTTACAAGGTTTGAAAGAAAACCACCGAAGATCAAACAACAAGCAGAAGCTACTTCGTCGGGGTCGGACATCCCTGGTGAGGCCAACCGGGACGTCAATGATCCCTCTCCTCGCCGTCCGAGGAGGGATCCCACTCGACCGTCCAACCCGGAGGGAGTTGGGGTGGCCAAGTGCCAGCCGAAGGGGGCTCAGAAGCAGCAACTTCACCTGAAAAGAAAGAGCCACAACAAGGCTGAGCTACTAAGCTCAACAAGACTTAACCGACAGGGAGCGCGCTAAACTACCTCTTCTAGACATGCAAGGCTTTTTGGCTGAGGGGTTTGTTTGCCCAAAAGCGCTAGATGTATCCCTACTTTCAGGTTTTAGCTCCGGTTCTAACTTCATTATCCGGTCTAAGTTTGCAACCTATTCTAAGCAAACATAGAACCAACCAAAAGGTATATACATCATCAACTAAACCATGTCATCATTAGATTCCTCATTTACTCAGGGTGACATAGCGATCAAGCAGTCTCAAACTGTGAGAGGCAGACGAATCGATTCGAGTTTCTTAACCATGCATGGCGAACCTAATCTCACGACATCCGCGCACCACAAGGGCCGTTTCCTGTGTCGGCCGTCCCCATCAATTCCCAGGCGCGTGTCAGGTCCAAACTTCCCTTGGCATGCAATGCTCCATAGTCCCGGCCTCTACCGTACTGTGACCGCACTTGCATCCACATGATGCACCATGGGAACCTCGTTCCAGGGACAGCAGGGGTATAAGCCACGCCCTAGTTCAATCAGGTACTAGGCTTCCCCATCCCATACTAGGTATGAGATTAGTACCTTCAAACACTTGATCACAAACACCACCACTGTCGGGCCTTAGCAAGTTTCATAGACAGACGGGGCGATCAACCGACCACCAAAGAGTTACCTCAACCCTGCCCCATCCATCGTCCTTACAGTTGTAACAGAAGGGTAAGCATCCAACTCCTACAACTCGCGAGTGACAGGGAATCACTCGGCTTTTACCGTTTCCTATTTAAGCAAAGCATCTACTCGGTCCAATAGCTAGTGTTCAGATTAGGGAAGCTAAGTTATGCATCTAGGGTTCCAAACAACTCCTATACGTAAATGCACAAGCATGTTAAAGAGGCATGCGCAAGTCTGGTAAAACATAGGGGGATTCATGCATCCGGGGCTTGCCTTCGAGCAAGGAGGAAGGGAACTGCTCGACTTCTGGGGCAGCTTCGGCTTCTGGGGGCAGGAGCTCACTACACCGTCGTCTTCTGGCGCCGGGTGCAGCTCGTAGCAGCCGTCGGCGAGACGCAGCTCTACACGAATGCAATGCATTAGTTAGCATAGACGGTTATTTCAGCAGCAACACTTGCAAGTCTGAGCCCAGAAACTTGCGACAAGTTACAGGAGTGTGGGGAGGTTCAATGGAGTTGATGGAGATCAAGAGGTAAGGGTCAGAGGGAAAGAACTTATGATCTGACCCTTAATCTAGAGGATTTGATGTACTAGGGGTCCTCAGACTCAACGTTGAAAGGTCCTCAAGTTTTACACATACACCCTCGATTCAAAGAAAAAGATACAGCCGAGCCCTCGGGCGAGGTGGAGAAGGGTCGGCGGAACAGACAGGGTCGGGCGAGACAGAACCGGGGTCGGGCGGATAGGAGGGGTCGGGCGAAACGAACTGGGGTCGGCAGCCTACCTTCGTCTTACAGAGGAGGCTTGGGCGGAAGAACTAAGGGCTTGGGACAGCGGCGAGGATGTCTGGCGGTATTCCGGCGGCGGCGGTGCTTCTTGTGGATCACAAGCAAGCTCTTGGGCAGCACTGAAAGCAGTGGCTGGCGGATCGGGGAAAGCGGTGGTGCTTGAGCAGAGAGGAGAGTTCCTCAGACTTAGGTGGTGGCGCTGTAAGCTCGAACAGGGAGCAAGAGAGATGGCAGCTAGGGCAAGGGAAACTCCAGCGGGGCTTGCGCATCCCGTTTTATAGCTGCGCGGAAGAGGGAAGGGGGAGCGGCGCGAAGGCCGGGGAAGAAGCGATGGAGTGCTCTGCCCGGGCGGCGATTGAGCGACGAGGGCGGTGGAGCAGGACTTCGGGGATGATGCCGGCGGTCATTGGGCACTGATGTCAGGGCGGCGCAGGCGCGGGTTTGCCGGTGGTTGAGATTTGGCGGAGGCGGGCGTCGTCGTGCGGTGGATCTGATGGAAGTGACCGGGAAAACGTTGCTAGAAACGAGGGCGCACAGGTGAGAAGACAGGCGGCTGCGGGCGCGCGGGCGAGCACGGAGCAATAGATTGTCGGGGCGGCTTCTGACAGGGCGGGAAAAGGAGCTGTCGCTGCCGCGGTCTGGGTTGGCGTGTAATAAATGCCATTTGGAATAATATAGTAACCATGAAAAATTCAGAAGGGAATTCAAAAGAAAAAGAAAGAAAAATGGCAAAAAGATCAAATTCGGCAAAAATTTGACCGAAATTTGAATTTCAAATTTGAAATTCAGAAAAAATTTGACCAATATGTGGAATACAAGTATGAGAGTATTTGGAATTGAGAAATCAAAAACTTGGAGTTAAATTGGTGCCAAATATTACAAAAGCATCAGAGAAAGAAGAAGAAAAGAAGATTGCCGTTTACTGTTCCTCGTCCGACAATAGGGTTCAGTGAAAACAGCTCCAGAGTTCACTTTCAAAATTCATTTCTGAAGAATTTTTCCAACAAGTGCACTAGAACAGCTACATTATATTGAAATATGCATCTTGGACTTCAATAATCATGTGATGTTGGCCAGGAACAGTAAGAGGAAGGAGGTCAAACTCGAGCTCAAAGTCAGCACAAAATCACAATTGTCTGAAACTCTGAAAAATGACAGCAGTTAGGCTTTGGATTGGAATTCAAATTCAGAGTAATTTAGATCAAGCAAGGTACTCATTCATAAGCAAAATGGAACTTTGACACATTATAGAACATATTTGAGCAGAAGTTGGATTGAAAGAATAAGGTTTGGATCATTGAATCGGTTCACCAAGAAAGCTCAACACCACTGTCAGTAAACTGACGAACTGAATGTCAGTTTCAGTGAACTTCAAAGGAACCCGGAAAAGAAATCGAAATTGCGTCGAATTTGATGTTTATCTTGAGTCAGAGCCAAAACAAAAGATGATGGGTTCGAGATTATCTTCAACTTCTGTTAAGGCACGGAAGGCCGTCGGATTGGAGATCGACCACGACTGGACTCTGAAGATCACGGGCGGGAGAAGCGGTGACAGAACCTTCAGACGTGTCGCCGCCGCCGTCCTCGGTCGTCCGCCAGCGCAGCTAAGCTAGGCCACCTCCTCACCACATACGCCTACGGGTAGGCCACGGTGTCACCCATGCGCGCGGTGAAACACTTGAATATCTACCGCTCCCGCGCCGCCGTTTCACCGCCGCTCTTTTTACCGCCGCCCGTGCCTCTTCTGTCAAACACCGCCGCCAAGCAAAATTCTGCCACCTCCGAGCAGTTCTCGTCGATTCCAATCGCCCACTCCTCCACAGACACCCCAGCCACACCCCGAGCTAGTTGTTGTCCCACATCCTCACCGGAATAGCCGTGCTCGCCGCTGCTTCTGTCCGCCGCCGTCACGCCGCCCGCTCACGGTGAGAACCACCTTGCGCTGCCTTTCTTCTTCCTTGAGCAGTCGTAGTCGAGTCCTTAGGGTTCCAGGATGGAGTAGAAGTAGTCGTTTGAGTCGGTTAAGCAGTTGTCACGGGTAACCACGACCGGCCGAGGGGGGTTGCCGCCCGTCGCCGTGGAGGGGGTAGCTCCGGTCGTCTCCAGGGAAGCTGTCGCCGCGCACGAGGTCGTGTAGGGTTAGGGTTGGTGTCGTCGTCTAGACTTGCCGCCGGGAAGGCGCCGGCCGGCGAGCCGCACCGCCCCCTGTCACGGGCGTTTTGGCGGGAGGTAGAAGAAGCGCTGTGCGCTCGGGCCCGCATGTCAGAGAGAAGAGGGGGAGAAGGAGCAGGCCGAGGCGGTGCGGTCGGTGCTGGGCCGTGACGCGTTAACGGCCCAAGTGTAGCGCGCGTGCGATGTGGCCGAAGAAGGAAGGAGGCAGGTGTGGCTCATGGGCCGACGTTGCGGAGGCCCAGGGAGTCACGCGCACAGCAAAGCAGGCCGGCGACGCGTGGTAAAGAAGGAGAAAGGAAAAAGGGCCGTGGGCCGGTGCTGGGCTACCAGGAGAGAAAGAAGGGGAAATCGGCCCGCGGGGCCCGTCGGAAGGAGGAGTAAGGCCGGCAGGTAGAATGAATAGGAGAGGTGGGTCCAGTGATTCGTGAGAGAGGGTAGAGCGTGGGTGAGTGAGAAAAGTTTTTCCGGGGGAATTTCGGGAAAAGTTAGATTTCTTTAGTAAAATAATCCGTTTAAATTCGTTTTGCACCATTTTAATCACAGAAATTTGTAGGAGTGTCCAAAATTAGTGAAACCAATTTTGTTAGGCTTGTTTTATTTTCCTTTATGCATTAAAATTTTTACACCCTAGGAAAATAATAAAAAAAAATTGGGTATTTATTTAATGCCTTCCTTTTAAGGTAATTAAATAAATACTTAATATTTATAAAATGTATAAAATATGAATAATGCTTTATCAATCACAAATAATCCTTAAACCATAAGGAATTAGATTTTCAAGTTAGAAATTACTTACCACCTTTATCAAAAAAAAAATTTAAAACTATAGGAAGGGTATAATAAGAAAAGTAAAAATATAGGTTAAGTCTTTTCAGATTTCTTTTGTGTGTTGACTTACAACTTATTCGTGATAAGTCGTATAGTCCTTGTTGGCTTGCAACTTTATCATGAAGGAAAGTTGTATAGTCTGTTATTTAAAAAGTTTGCATTCTGACCCCTGCATGTATATGACGTAGATCCAGAAGCACCAGAAGAGGATTACTGGGAATTTTCAGAAGGACCCTTGGAGTCTGACGAGGTGTTTGAATTTGTCCCTTGTGAAGCGAATCCGTCGGCTTCTACTAATCTTTTTAACGATCAAGGCAAGCCCCGGTGCATGTATACCTATCTATTTTGAAGTCGTTATTTCATGTGACTAGTTATAGGTTATTTGGTTATTGTATGCACTAAGTGTAGGAGTTGCTTGAAACCTATTCTTATGTTTAATCATACCTTGTTTTAAGGACATCTTTGCCACTTGTTCAAACTTTAGAAGACAACCCAAGTCTAGAATTGCTTACTTGCTTACATGCTTGGTTTACCAACCTTAAGGAAAACTCTTAAGTCATACATATTGCTTATGAAGGATAGTCTGGAATATGAAAACGGACAGAAGCTAGAGATATAGTTCTGTCTGCTAGATTAATCTGGTTAAGGCCCGATCGTTGTCTTAACCGCTGATCAAGTGATAACATCTGATCACTTACTGGGTATGGGACCAGTAAAGCCTAGTAGATTAGTAAATTCTATGATCAGGAATGCTTCGTACCCGCATTTGACGTGCTGGAGATTGGCAGGGGTGTAGCCTGAAACTCACATGGGGATCAGGCCAGACGTGGGGTCCCATGTGGGGGTGCATCCCTGGGTCCGGGTAGTTGTATTCCTAATCATTGACTTTACTAATCGAGAGGTTGTTAGTACGACCTGGACAGTCGTATAATGCTGGTGATCGGGGTGCTCTCCTGCAGGATGTAAATTGATCCGGATCGCCGCAATTCTCGGTTATGAATGCACTTGATCACTGTTGAGCATCGTAGTATAACACATGTGATATAAAATTTTCTGTTGCCAAGTACTGTATGAATTAACAGTTATGATTGTTTTACTTCTGTTACCATCTAGAATGGTTAGGTAACAACTTAACTAAACTAAAAGACAAAACTAAGGCCTCACTCGTAGTAAGCTTTTTCGGCAAAAATCGTGTCAACCAAGCACACCCAAAGGCTGACATGCATTCCAAAGAAAAACTATTATATTGGTTAGTCGGGTAAGACTTGCTGAGTACCCCGTACTCAGGGTTTTCCCCTTGTGGTTATCTTTCAGAAGCTACCCACGAAGCCACCGAGGAGGAGACCCCGAAGACCTAGAGTATTGACCTGAGTCTCTCAATACTCTAGCAAACCGTTTATCGACGCATCTTCTCCTAAACTGTTTATGTTTAATCTTAGAGCTTGTCTAACTCTGCATCACTAAGTTTGTCTCAACTTAAGTCTTGTAATAACTCGTACCTCTTAATTATGTATGTAAAAATGTAATATTTGTTGATATTATCCCATCGCGGATATTATCCTGATGTATGGCTATGAGACACGTCGTGGATCCTTCGAGGAGTCCTAGGGACACTCGACGGACTACCGGACTTATGCTGTTTTAGGTGCGTTTCGGATAATTGCTGTTCCGACAGCAATTAGGCGCACTTAAACCAGCTTAAGTTGGGCGGTTCCGCCACATGGCGGAGGAGGAATTGTTGTGTAGCGAAGATCGGGACGGCGCGACTGTGGCGAGGTGATGGAAAAGACAGGCGACATCGGGCTCTGCGGCCAGGATCTGGCGATGTGATGATGGGCGCGGGCGGCGAGGTGCTGCAGAAAGGGTAGCAGGGGAGCTTCCGCCCCGATTGGGGAAGGGGGCGCGAGAATCCATCCGGTCGCGGGCCGAAGACGAGGCGGAGCGGCGGACGTCAGAGGAGTTGAGCCACGCGGTGGGGGAAAACTGAAGCGGGCATGCAACTCGAGTGTGCCTGTCGCGGGAGATCTGGGGGAAAAGATCTCATGGGCCCACCGGTCAGTCTTGGTGGTCCACGGCTCGAACTTAAGGGCGATGCTGCGGGATGGCTTAGGAAGATCCGACGGTGGGTTGGGGGTCGGCGGGGTCGGAACTGGGAAGACCACGACGAGGGGTCGGATCGCATGGGTCGGAAGATCTGGAGGTTGAACAGTTAGGCTTGGAAAAACTAAGACAGGTGATTAGGGGCTCAGATTAAGATTGACGCGAAGGATTTTTGTCCGAGGCCCTTACAGCCTACCCCCCTTAAAAAGAATCTCGCCCCGAGATTCGGATGTAGAAGTAACCGATGGGGGTGGGTAGCCTTTACCTCCTTGGCTGGAAAGAAAACCGGGGAAGTGCTTGTTCAAGTACTCTTCTGTTTCCCACGTTGCTTCATCCTCCATGTGGTTCCTCCAGAGGATCTTGTACATTTTGACCATTTGGCACCGGGTATGCCTTTCTTTGTGGTCAAGGACCTTGGCCGGATACTCTGCATAGGTCAGGTCAGGCTCGATTTGAAGCTGTCCTTGTTCTAAGATCTCGGTTGGGACTTGGACACATTTCTTCAGCTGAGACACATGGAAAACGTCGTGTATGGCCGATAGCTGTTCTGGGAGTTGGATCCGATAGGCCACGGGTCCACAAATCTCCACAACTTCATACGGGCCAATATAACGGGGAGCAAATTTCCCTTTTACTCCAAACCATTGCACTCCTTTGGTTGGGGAAACTCGTAGATACACATGATCACCAATATCAAACTGTAGGGGCCTTCTTCGCCTGTCGAAATAACTCTTCTATCGAGATTGGGCAGCCTTGAGATTTGCTTGAATTACCTTCACTTGTTCTTCAGCTTCTACCACTAAGTCAGGGCCATAAACTTGTCTCTCTCCCGCTTGGGACCAGTTTAATGGGGTCCGGCATCTCCGTCCGTACAATGCTTCAAAGGGTGCCATCTTCAATCTGGCTTGGTAGCTATTGTTGTAGGAGAACTCCGCCAATGGCAGGCACTTGTCCCAATTCTTGTCATAGTGGATGACACAAGCTCTTAACATATCTTCCAGGATCTGATTTACCCTTTCTGTTTGACCGTCGGTTTGAGGATGATAGGTTGAGCTACGGATGAGTTTGGTGCCCATGGATGCTTGTAGCTGTTCCCAAAAGCGTGCTACAAACTGAATTCCTCGATCAGAGATGATGGTCTTAGGTACAGCTCTGCATACTGCTTGACTGTATGGGTGGTGTGGATAGGAAGGAAGTGGGCGGTCTTGGTCAGACGGTCCACTATAACCCAAATGGAATCATGTCGCTGTGATGAAAGAGGCAGTCCAGCGATGAAATCCATGCTGACATCTTCCCATTTCCAAGAGGGAATAGGTAGGGGTTGCAAGGTACCTGCTACCTTTAGATGACTCGCCTTGACACGTTGGCAAGTGTCGCACTCTGAAACGTATCGGGCAATTTCCTGTTTCATTCCGCTCCACCAGAAAGTTTGACGTAGATCATGGTACATCTTATTGCTGCCTGGGTGGATTGAGAATTTGGAGAGGTGAGCTTCATCTAGGATCTGCTTCCTTAAGTTGGGGTCGGTCGGTACAACCAGTCGGTTTCCATAATATAAGCTTCCAGTTTCGTCCTGCCGAAACTGCTTATATCCTTCATCTTTCAAGGAGATCTTCTTGGTGATCCGCTTTACTTCCTCATCCTCCACTTGTGCTGACCTTATTTGGTCTTCTAAAACAAGGTCAAGGGTGATGTGGCTGAGGGTTCCATGGGAAACAATTTCCAATCTGAGTTTTCCCATCTCATGACACAAGGTTTCGATGAAGGTTGTTGCCAACAAGCAGTTGCAACAGGGCTTGCGGCTAAGAGCGTCGGCCACCACATTGGCCTTGCCGGGGTGATAGTGTACTTCTAACTCATAGTCCTTTATCAACTCTAACCATCTTCTTTGGCGCATGTTGAGGTCAGCTTGGGTGAAGATATACTTGAGGCTCTTGTGGTCGGTGTAGATGTTGCAGCGGGTGCCCATCAGATAATGTCTTCATATCTTTAAGGCATAAATCACTGCGGCCAACTCAAGATCATGGGTCGGGTAGTTCAACTCATGAGGTCGTAACGCTCATGAGGCATAGGCAATGACTCGGTTGTCTTGCATAAGAACACACCCAAGTCTAGTGCCAGAGGCGTCACAGTACACGTCAAACGACCTAGAGGGGTCGGGTTGAGCCAAAACTGGGGCTGTGGTCAGCAAGTGCTTCAGGGTCTTGACGGCTTCTTCACACTTGTCGTTCCACACAAATCTGACCTCTTTCTTCAACAACTCTGTCATCGGCTTAGCTATCTTGGAGAAATCCGGTATGAAACGCCGATAGTAGCCTGCCAATCCAAGGAAACTTCAGATCTGGTGCACTGAGGCAGGAGGCTTCCAGTCTATGACTTCCTGTACCTTGCTGGGGTCAATGGCTATGCCATTCTTAGAGATAGTATGTCCCAAGAACTTGACACTATCCAACCAGAACTCACACTTGGAGAACTTGGCATAGAGCCGATGGTCTCTCAGCCGTTGGAGAACTATGCGAAGATGGTTGGCATGTTCTTCTTCGCTGTTTGAGTATACCAAGATATCATCAATGAACACCACTACAAACTTGTCCAACTCGGGCATGAATACCGAGTTCATGAGGTACATGAACTATGCGGGTGCATTGGTGAGTCCAAAAGACATGACCAGGTACTCGTAGAGTCCATATCTTGTGGAGAAGGCAGTCTTAGGGATGTCACAGGGTCGGATCTTGATTTGGTGATAACCTGAACGAAGATCGATTTTGGAGAACACTCTAGCTCCAGCTAATTGATCAAACAAGACATCAATACGGGGGAGTGGGTACTTGTTTTTGATGGTCACCGCATTGAGAGGTCGGTAGTCTACACACATGCGTAGACTGCCATCCTTCTTCTTCACAAACAGGGCCGGGCAACCCCAGGGTGATGCACTGGGTCGGATGAAACCTTTTTCCAACAGATCATGCAACTGGGTCTTCAACTCGGCCAACTCAGCTGGTGGCATCCGATAGGGTCTTTTGGAGATGGGGGCGGTGCCGGAGATCAACTCTATGGTAAACTCCAGATCTCTATCAGGTGGCATGCCAGGCAAGTCCTCTGGGAACACATCAGGGTACTTAGAGACAACAGGGAGGCTCTCTAGTCTGGCTTGCGATAGAGGGTACGCACAGGGGAGTGCGGATTTAGGAGGGTTCAAGAACAGGGTAGAACTGCCATAAAAGGGCGAGTTGATGTGGAGGGTTCGGGCGGCTGGGTCTAGAACCACTTGGTGTCGGGTCATCCAATCCATTCCAAGAATGATATCTATGCCTTCTAAGTCAAGGATGATCAGATTTTCCTTGAAAAGGTTTTGGCCTAGCTGAATAGGCACATTGACACTCATCCTTTCAGATGTGATCACTCCACCCGGGGTGGATATTCTAAAAGACCCTCTGGTTTGGCATTCTTGTAACCCACACTTGTCATGGGTCTTTCTCCCGATAAAACTATGTGAAGCTCCCGAGTCAAACAAAACCAAAGCTGAAAAACTATGAATCAGAAAGGTACCCGTCATTATCGGCGCACCTTCGGGAAGCTCTGCTGCGGGGGTGAAGTTCAGTCATCCTTGGCGAACTTGCACCTTGGGCCTCTTTCGTTTGTTGGGCGTTGCATTGTTCTGCCTGGGCGCGGGCTCTGATTTCTGGGGTAGTCCTTGGCGAAATGTCCCACATCGCCGCAGGCAAAACAACGGTTACCCGTTGCAGGGCGTGGGGATGGCGGCAGGTTTGGCCGGGGCGCCTGCGGTTGGAAACCAGGAAAACGGGGCGCTGCTGCTGGTGGGGGTCGGGCAATCCACCTTCCTGACTCCTGGGGTCGGCTAGGCGCCTGGGGTGGAACCAGTCTGAAACGCTGTGCAGGTGGGCTGGGCATTGGCAGTGGGGCTTTCCTCTTCCTCTCGGCTGCCAGAGCCTTCATGCAGTCCTCTTGGGAGATGGCCAGGTTGACCAACTCATTGTACATATCCATCCTTATCGGGTTTAACCTTTCTCTGAGCTCCAAGCTCAACCCTCTGCGGAATCTGTCCTTCTTCTTCTCGTCGGTGTCCGCGTGATATCCGGCATAATGACACAGGTCGTTGAAGGTCTGAGCGTAGTGTAACACGTCTTGGTTTCCTAGGAATTCATCGAGCTTGCGCTCCAGGAGACCCTCCGGAATGTGGTGCGCTCTGAACGCAGTCTTGAACTCATTCCAGCTGATGACATGGTCGGCCGGCAACATGGCGTGGTAGTGATCCCACCATAGCCGAGCGGAACCACGTAACTG
Organism: Setaria italica; assembly: GCF_000263155.2. Classification (NCBI taxonomy): domain Eukaryota; kingdom Viridiplantae; phylum Streptophyta; class Magnoliopsida; order Poales; family Poaceae; genus Setaria; species Setaria italica. The sequence goes on from NW_014576734.1 coordinate 419,387, forward strand.
CTGGGCTGCAAACCGGGCCTTGTTGTGATCGGGGCACTGGACGGTGAGAAGCTCGAACTTGGATTCAATGGTGTGAACCCAGGCATCTGCATCGAGCGGGTCTTGGGTCTTCTGGAATAATGGGGGCTGCGTCCCCAAAAAGTCTTTATACCGAGCAACATGAGGTTGCTGCTGAGCCCTTCCACCATGGGGCGGCTGCTGTTGTTGCCCTTGTACCAGATGTCTCAGCAGCTCGGTCTGAGCCGCTAAGATTGCCTCTAGTGGAGACGAGGGTGGGGGTGGGGGAAGATCTTGTCTTTGCTCGCTGCTGCCGGGCACAGAACCAGATCTGGTGCGATGCGCCATCTGCAAGAGTTAACATCCCATTAAATTCATAATCTCAGAAATACTCCAACAGATGGGAACGCACAAGTTAAATTCTCCGATGCAACTCTTGCTGATAATGCAACACACGTCCTCATAAGGGAGATACACTCTTCTCATTGTCATGTTAGTTAGTGTTTATCTTAGCCTTGTACTCAACTTCGGGCGACCCATACCCAGACTCCTGGAATTTTTCTTATTTCTGAACTTAAGCCAAGGGGTCGGCAAGGCGATCCACACAAAAAGGGGTCGGGCGAGGCGGAGAACTGCCTCGAAGGGTCGGGCACATCCGATCTCGCGAACCGGGGTCGGCCAACTTGAACAGACCCACAGAAAACAGCGTGTGTGGTCACAGCACAACTCACTTAGTCTAACATTCCAACATTTTGTAAAGAGTTAAAGGTCAGACTCAGGATTTGATTTCATTGGGATCTTTTTACAGAGGTGTTCCAAACACAGGGAGTACTCGACTCAAGGCTAACCTATTACAGATCTTTCCAAAATTTAGGCTGCCGAGGAGTACAACAAAAGAATGGGTTCCCTGCAACTCTCCATCTATAAAGGAACACTATGAGTAGGAGAAGGGGCGTCATCCTCTTCAATGTCCATACTGGACGCTTCCTCAACCTCCTCGGGGTCCTCTTGAGCTTCCACTTGCATCTGGCGGGCGTGCATATCATCGAGCTCGGCGTGATGCTCGTCCAGATGAGCATTGGCAACCGCCAGCTCCATTTCCACTTCCATCTTCTCCTCTGATAGCTCGATCATGCCGTCCACCAAGTCGGCTACTTCTCCCTCGACCTCAGAGATTTTGTCCTGCATGTCATGGATCTGAACGCCTCGTTGGATGAGCTGATATGTTTGGCCTACCAGGTCTCTTCTGGCGGCCTGGAGGTGTCCTTGGGCATCCACGGCGGTCCAAGCAAGAATAGTCATGGCTCATCCTTGGAGCTCAATCAGCCGATAGAGGGCTGACATACACCGGATGTTGGTGGAGATGGTGACCATAGAGTAGGTGGTGGCCAGCACCTCGATATTGCTGACGCGGTCGAGCCACTCCGGGTCCAACCGGTTCCTGGTAGGGAACAGGCCGATGGGGTCTAGGGTGACCTCCAGTGGGTGCAACTGACGGAATTGAGTAAGGAGCTGAAGAGCGGCTGACTCCCAGGTGTCTTCCGGGGCAAGACCGTATGCGGAGATCCCAAACGAGGGCCAGTCGGGCCGCACAGGAGGGGGAGGTACTACTGCCTGTACGTTGCATGTTTGGACGCCTTGCTCCAGGTACAATCATCCCGCATACAACGGTAGGGACTGGTACCCGAACCATTTCAAGGTATCCCACAAGATCGCGGGAAAGCCCTCGAAGTGTAGACACGTCGAATGGAAGGTGCCATCCGCTCCATACAGGACATGTCCGGGGGCGGCCATCTGGAACCAAGAACCAAAACCACGTGAGATGGACTCTAAAGGTCAGGGGTCGGACAGAGAAAGCATCCGGTTTTAACCGAGAACAAGCTGGAAGAAACTAGAAATCCTTAGAACCGAAGAAGAGCTTCTCCGAGCAAGGTTGCTTCTGAGGAGGGTGACTTTACAGATTTTTAGCTTATGTCGCATGCACGGCCTACCTCGTTCTCAACCAAAACAACTGCCAAAACTTGGTCTTACGCGGTTAGTGTCGGTGGCAAGGCAACCAGTACGTCTCTCCCTATAATAACTAGTCGGTTCTAGCAACGTTTCCTAAGCGAACGCGGTTAGTGTACCTGCAGAAAAAAAAACACAACCACACGAACCTTTCATGCCAGCACCCACGAAAGCGTCCCCAAACATTACCGCTGACTATAGGAACGACACCCATGCATTCAAAGCTGCATGGACAGCACTCAACCGTGGAAATAGGTTTCCTTTGAATGGAACCATATAACCCTTCGCATACTCGTGATGCGGAATCAGCGCACGTATAATAGACGTGGCGAACAACCGTGCTGATAGGCTCATTGGAATCGAACCGTACCAACCTTCGTATGGATTACATACGGAACCTGCGCACGTATGATAGACGTGGGCGAAACAACCGTGATGATAGGGTCCTTTGAATAGAACTCCCTATCAACCCTCGCATACTCGTGATGCGGAACTCGGCACACGTATGATAAACGTGGTGAAGTGCTGGAAGGGTTAGCAAGATAACCAAATAAATATTAGCCACCTAAAACAACCCCAAAATCCCCTAGGGCCTCTCGCACTAAAGTCCTCCTTAACGATCGTACGAGATATTTTTAAAAGGGTTTCTTGCAACTTTTATCTTTTCAAAGAAGTGATTAGGGCTTGTTGTGTTCTCTGTATTGCTAAACCTGCTCTGATACCAGCTGTGGCGGATCCACTTCTGATTTTGCTTGATTAAACATGATTAAGCCGCCTGATATGCGACACTCATGCGTTAACCAAGTAAACACGAAGTGCTATCAGATTTCACCCGATTTAACCACTTTGAACAGGACCGAATAGCAAACCCACATGAAGGTGAGCGGTTCCAGAGAATACAGCAAGTCCACTAAGTTAAGCAATTTAACCATCTAGTTTGGTTATAAAACGTCATCAGAGTTTACAAGGTTTGAAAGAAAACCACCGAAGATCAAACAACAAGCGGAAGCTACTTCGTCGGGGTCAGACATCCCTGGTGAGGCCAACCGGGACATCAATGATGATGAGGACATCACATGCTCGGATACAACCATATTGGCATCTTTTGACTCCGAGGTGAAACAATTCTTTATCCTAATTATATGTGATACATTTGATGAATTGATGCTGCACCTTGATGTGTATTCGTTGTCAATTTCAGAAATACATACATGGATCAAAAATAGTGTTAAACACACATGGAAGGCATGGAGGACCAAAGAAGTAGATTGGGGGCCAAGTCCAAGTATTCCTAATGTCCTCCACCAGGCCACCACGTCACTTTTGGCCAAGGAAAGAAAGAGATCCAATCCAACACGTTTTGGTGCTGGATTCGGACTACAGTTCTGGCCCAACTTGCAACGACCGCCACGACCTCATACGGACTCCGTTTTGGGCGTTCAAGTACTCCTTGGAATCCTTATGAAGTCTATTTTCATATGGATCCGGACTCATGTCCATATCTATTCTGAGGCGGCCGAAATCATCGAAATACTACCGAGAGGTTTTCTGTCCACAGGTGCTGCGTCGCCCTATTTTGGCCAGATGGGCCGTGTATCAAGTTGGGTCCATTAGGGACGTGTCCTAGGGTTGGAGCACGACCCCAACACCCCCCTGGTCGTCCTCCTAGGTATTAATAAGGATTAGAGCCGCCACGAACAGATTGGGTTTTGTTTTGTTGAAAGTTTAGCCATTGCTACTTCCTTGTAGACGCGTGTGTCGACTAGACCATCCGTTCTACTCGATTCGAAACCCCAACTCTATGAGTTCAGATTAGTTTTCATCTCCATAATTGCACGGGTTCACGGACGTTG